>NW_005871062.1:2947862-3192241 GCF_000147115.1 Myotis lucifugus
GCCGATCAGGGGTTGGGGCGCCGACACTGTCACACTCAGGGCAGGGCCAATGGGGAGGTTATGGCTCTACCCCATCACACACAGAGCAGGGCCCGTGGGGCAGGGGGGTTGGGGCGCTGCCCTCTATCACCCACAGAGCAGGGCCGATCAGGGGGTTGGGTCGCCGCCACTGTCACACTCAGGGCAGGGCCAATGGGGAGGTTATGGCTCTACCCTGTCACACACAGAGCAGGGCCTGTGGGGGGGGGGGGGGAGAGTTGGGGCGCCACACCCTGTCACAGAGCAGGGCCGATCAGGGGGTTGGGACGCCGCACCCTGTCACACACAGAGCCGCAGGGCGATCGGGGGTTTGGGCGCTGCCCCCTGTCACGCTGATCCTGTGCCAGGAGGCCTCGAGGCTCCGCTGATCCCGGTGCTGGGAGGCATATTACCCTTTTACTATATAGGATAGAGGCCTGGGGTCCGGTTGGTTTGCCCTGAAGGGTGTCCTGGATCAGGGTGGGGGTCCCCACTGGGATGCCTGGCCAGCCTGGATGAGGGGATGATGGCTGTTTGCAGCTGGTCACACACCCCTCAGGGTGCGGGTCCCCACTGGGGTGCCTGGCCAGTCTGGGTGAGGGGCTGAGGGCTGCTTTCAGGCTGGCAGTTGTTGACTGAAGCTCCCAACCGCTCCTTTTTTTTCTCTTTTTTAAATTTTATTCTGGGCCAGCTTTAGCTCTGGCTCTAGCTCTGAGGCTTCCGCTGGTTTGTTTGCGTTCTATAATCGAAACAATGTATAACTCCAGCTCTGAGATCCCGGGTTTTGTTTAGCTTCTATATTTGTTACAAAGTTTCAAACTGCCTGCTCAGAGGCCGGCAGCGCAGGCGGAGAACGTTGGAGTCCTCCTTCACTGCAGCAAGCAAGCCTCATGTTCGCTTCCAGCTGCCTGGCTTGCCGGCCGCCATCTTGGCTGACAGTTAATTTGCATATACTCACTGATTAGCCAATGAAAAGGGTAGCGGTCGTACGCTAATTACCATGTTTCTCTTTTATTAGTGTAGATAAATACATGTATATTGTGAATAGAAAATTTTTATGTTAGGTTGGAACATAGGACATTGCCAATATTCAATCACCATTTTGGCTTATAAAAATAACAATTTCATAGGCTTTATCTTAATACATTTTAAAGGTATCAGAAATGTATTTTTGGGGGGCCGGGGGGGGGTCCTTCATCCACAGGCCCGTGGATAAAACGTCTTTTTCATTGACATTAGGGAAATTTAAAACAAAAGTTTGAGAAGCAGTACTTTACGCAGTTTAATTTATTCAATACTATTTGGAATATTCATTGATATTGGGGATGATTGGCTATAATTCAGAAATGGCCATATTTCCAATTAATTAGCACTGCATTCTTAGGATAAAGATGAAAGTGTAGGTTTCACTTTTTTAGTTATCTCAAAAGTGTCAGCTCCTTCAGAGTCCTTCCCTCTTTTACCCCACACCAAAAGTTTCCCTTGTTTCTTTCACAGATCTTGATCATAGAGATCTATTCCATTTTTCCGATATTTTCTCCATTGCCAAGAACCTAAGAAATTATCAAACATACACGAATCCAAATCATGTCCTATGTGTCTCCAGGGGGATCTCTCTCTCTCTCTCTCTCTCTCTCTCTCTCAGCTTTCTCCTGTGAATTAGGCAAAATATACTATTTTCTAAAACAACTGAAGAGAGAAGCTGTGCTGGTGAGAAAAAAGTCTTTATTAAAAGTTGATGGGGCTACTGGAAGAAATCTAGAAAACCCTCATATATCAAATTCACATTCGCAGTAAATTTTATTCATGTAATCAGGAATCTGCTACCCTCCTTTCTCATCCTCTCTCTTTCTTTTCCTGTATAAAATGCAAAATTTAACTGGATGAATAACTCTTCTAGGTCTGGTATTCTAAGATTCTACAACTTAAGAATATTCATGCATGTAAATAAAGAACAAGGTAAAAATGCATCCTTTTGACTCACCATCAACAGGAGATATTAGCTATTGTCATTGGTCATATTCTCCTGCATATTTGCTTTATGTGTCTAGGTTTTGAGCTGATTTGCAAAGATTTTTAATCCATAATAGCCAATAAATGCAAAGCCAATGAAACTATTGAAAATACTGATAAGAAGAGGCACATGATAATTACCTAAATGAGGTAGGGTATATTTAAAAATTTTAAGTAGCATGATTCACTAGACTGCAGGAGAATGTTTAAAGACAAAGAGCTATTCATGAAGCAGGTGCAAGGATCTGTCTATACCTTTGCAATCAGCAATAATCATTAGGAGCAAAAGAAAAGTGATCGATGAACCAGAATACCATTTAAGTGTTAATAGCAATAATTCAGAACAGAGAAGACCATGAGTTTGCTAAAGAATTTTAGGGTGAAGCTTGCTAACCCTGCTAATGAGACCTGTCACAAGCTATGAATAGTTTGTGGGTTTAAGAATCTTAGTGAAAACGGAGTAAGTGTAGTAACTAAAGTACTAAAGGATTTCTCATAATACTCAGAGGAATTACCGTGAAGGTGACCTGACTCAACAGATTTTGAGCATATGAAGTAAATTGGTTATTGTTGGAAAATATGTTGGAAGAAAGATATATTCCTAAGGAGAAGAAGTGTGAATACTTGGATTAAACTGTCGAAGGCCACACTCAAATGTGGGTGTAGATGATAAGACTAAACCCATCTGAACTTATTTAGGTAAGACTCTAATTCTCATTGGCTTCACATAATAAAGATATATTTTTCACTCATGTAAGAATTCAATGTTAGTGATGCATTGGGCTGGCACTTCATGTGCAGGAAGCCAGAAACTCTCTATCTCATGGATCAGTTGTCCACCAGGTCCTAGGAACCTCTCCATTCACCTAACAGATAGAGAAAGGGGCTGTGGGTTTACAGAGATGAGTACAACTTCACTGGGCCAATCAGAGCACACTAGGGTGCCTTATCTTACCATCCACCCAGAAGGGACAAACATCACTCCTCATACCTCCCATCAGCAAGAACGAGCAGGAGCAGGAGCAGAAGAGGGAATTATCATCCTAGGCTGGGCATCACTTTCTAGCAACAACCCTGTACTATGAAAGAGTCTTCAGGGGCCTGCTACCCAGCTCTGCTGCACCTTCTGATTCCAGTTACCAATAAAATGATTTACAACCAACTTTCAGAATCTAACTTGTTTACATATAGAGACATAGAGAAACTTCTGTGTTAGCTGCTCAGAAATGGGAGCTATAACTCACAGTATTGAGTGCCTACAAAAATGAAAGTATAAAAGTAATTTTTAAAGGGGCAAACTACATTTTAAAGAAAAGAAAGGTGCTCTATTTTAATTTGTAAATGTGTTAAAGTTAAGCTTGGGTAATGGGTGTGTGTGTGTGTGTGTGTGTGTGTGTGTGTGTGTGTTTAAATACAATATCCCTGCCTTTGAGAAACTACTCTGCCCTCATTCTGTAAATATCTTGCTCATAGTTTGCAGTTAAAGGAGGTGGGGGAAGAACTGACCAAAGTCACCTCCCTACCTTGGGGATTGTGTACGACTAGGTCCTGACTAATCAAATACCTTCATCCCTGGGGTACTGTGAGTTTGCAGGGAGGAGTACAACCTCACTGGGCCAAACAGAGCATACTATCGTGCCTTGTCTCCAGAGGCTCTTTCTCAGGGACCTAATCTCTGAAACCTACCTAAGCCTGGAGCTGTTGAGAGCCATTTTACTACTGCATGAAGACAGCCTAAGATGAAGCCAATCAGAGAGCTGATGGCATTATTTCAATGCCTGGACCACCCTGACCGAGGTCCACTACTTGCACTTTCTAGTTATATGATCTAATACATTTTTCCACTTACATTTATTTTTTTATTTGCTTCATTTGATTTATTTCTGATAATAAAACCTTCAAAACTAAAAGGGTCCTCAGTAAGATGCTTGATTTGGATTTTTTATATCTTTTCATCATGTTCAAAGGTTCTGTTCTAAAACTTTAATGGGCTCATTAATTCCTCACAAAGCCAAATTAAAGCTCCTCTGCTTCACTTTCAGAACATTCCACAAAAAGGATTCACCATCCTAATCCACGAACATAACCCTTAGGATGCCCAACCACTTATTTCTTATACTAACATCTGGTTTGAGTCCATTTCTGTCTTAACCTGTCTCAACCTCTAAAATTTCACATATGTTAGCACAGTTTGGTGGAAATTATTACCACTTTGAGGGTAGGGACCAGTCTTATAGACAATGGTGATCAACATTATCATCTGCACTTCTCCCCTTTACAACAATTTTTAGCAGGGGAAAGAATCCTTAAAGCACTCAGAAAATACTTGTTGAGTTACATTTCCACAATGATATTGATTTGGGTAGTAAACTTTTAATTTTGTAGTCTACATTTTTTTTCTTTCTGAAAGGGGAAAATCTATCTAAGTAGGCCAGTTGGGGAGTAATTTACAGCTTGAAAAAGGTGGTAAATTGTCCAGAGCCTTCTTGGAGGCCAGCATTAAGGTCACTTTAAAAATTTCATTTTCAACACAACTATAGCTTGGGCAGCAATTCAGAGATGGTTTCCCAGTAACTGATCTAAGTGGTAGTCTCTTTTAAATGTGAAAAAAGGAAATTAAGTTCTTCACAGATCTGCTATCTTGAAGCTGTGAATACCTGTTCTTCATTTTTCCTGGCACACTATAGTACATAGTGTTTGTTGAGTGAATGAATGATATCCTCCTTCCCTTGAATTTTTTCCACCAACCCCAGGCCTCATTAATTCCTGAAAATATTAGGAAAATGTAAAATTAAGGTGCAACAATCCCTCATATCTTTTAAGTACTAGGTGTACCAGTTAATAATGCGGATTTTTTTCAATAGATGGAGTTACACATATGTTGATATATATGCAATTTGTTATGTATGCATTTTGTTGTATTGACAACAAGCTTCAAAACTTCATATGTCAAATTTGCTGAAGGTGTTAACATCATAAATATTTTTACACTTAAAAATGTTGAATTTCGTGCCAAAAAAAGAGCATTTGCGGGAAGTTATAATTCATTACTTTATTTTGAAGAAAAGAGCTGCTGAATACTTCGGGAAGCTTATGGTGAACATGCTCCATCTCAAGATACTTGTGAAAACTGGTTTAAACACTTTAAAAGTGATGATTTCAATGTGAAAGACAAAAAATGTCCAGGTCAACCAAAAAAGTTTGAAGACCAACAATTACAAGCATTATTGGATGAAGATGCATGTCAAACTCAAAAACAACTTGCAGAAAGATTAAACGTTGCTCAGCAAACAATTTCCGATCACTTACAAGCAATGGGAAAGATTTTAAAGTAAGGAAAATGGGTGCCACATCAACTGAACGCAAGACAAATGGAAAACCAAAAAGTCATCAGTAAAATGTTGCTTTAATGGCATGAAAGAAAGTCTTTTTTGCATCGCATTGTCACTGGCGATGAAAAGTGGATTTATTTTGAGAATCCCAAATGCACAAAATCATGGGTTGATCCAGGTCAACCATCAATATTGACTGCAAGGCCAAATAGCTGCGGAAAGAAGACAATGCTCTGCATTTGGTGGGATCAGAGAGGTGTGGTGTATTATGAGCTTCTAAAACCAGGTGAAACCATTAATACTGATCACTACCAACAAAATAATCAATTTGAACCACGCTTTGATCGTGAAATGACCAGAATGTTCCAGAAAACAAGGCAAAGTAATTTTGCTTCATGATGACGCACCATCACACACTTCAAAACCAGTTAAAGACATGTTAAAAAATCTTGCCTGGGAAGTATTAACCCTTTTGCTGTATTCACCAGACCTTGCTCCTTCAGATTACCACTTGTTCTGATTGATGGCACATGCACTTTCTGAGCAGCACTTCAAAACATACGAAGAAATGGAAAATTGGGTCTCTGAATGGTTTGTCTCAATACAAGAAAAGTTCTATTGGGACGGTATCCACAAATTACCTGAAAGATGGGGAAATGTGTAGCTAGCGATGGACATTACTTTGAATAAAGCAGTTTTGAGGTTTCTCTTGAAATTATCATGTTTTCTTTGATTACAAAATCTGCTATTATTAACCAGTACACCTAGTATTTTAACAGTTTTATTCACATTCCATCTTTTCGCATTCCTTCTATAAAAACTTTGTAGATAAGAAGGAAGAGTAATATCCATTTTACAGAGAAGGAAACAGACTCAGAGAAGCCAGAAAACCTAAAGGTCATACAACTGGCAAACAAGAGACCCAAGGTGTCAGGCCTCATAACATAGCTGTACCACTTTCCACCAACACTCTACCCTGTATATTGTCAGAGATTCTGGAAGGCGACCAGGAAGGCAGACCAGGGTGGTGGTCAAGATCATAGACTTGGACTGAAGTAGACATAGGTGAGAGTTCAGGTGTTCTGCTTACTACCCCAGGGCCTTGAACTAGTTACATGATCACTTCAAACCTCTTTGTTCCTCTGAAAATGGGAATAATCCTACAACCTCTTAAGGAGATCATGAGGATTGAATGACATAATGTCTGAAATTTGGTAAGTGCTCAGAAAATACTAGCGACTAAGGACAAAGTTGTCGGGACATTGAGGAGCTAGCCAGGTCAGAGAGTGATTACCACAGGTCTGAAAGTGACTTTCAGCCCCATGTGGATTAAATACACTAGTTATCTGTCTATCTGATGCACTGTGAAGGACCACTACTGCGGAAAATACTCCCTCTTTGAAGAACATCAAGAATAGATTGCTGGCATTTGGTCTCCAGCTCCATGGGTTTATCACTGAAATATTATCCCTGGATGAACATACAAGGGAATCACCTGAGTAAACCCAGACTAAAATCTCTCAAGGAGGGCAATGGCAAGATTAGAATCCCAGAGTGGAGGGAAGGGCTGGAAGTCTGCTCATCCTGTGCCTCCTGAGATTTCCTATTACCAAAGACATTGTTTGCTAATGCGCTATTGCACTCTCCCAACACAGCAGCACCTGCTCCTTTAATGATCAGCCACACCTGCAGCGTTTCCGATCTCACTTTGTGGTGTGGTCAGGCTCTGGACGAAACAGATGGCTCTCCCTGCTGACATACCTCCACCCACCCCATAGCTGGCCAAATGGAACCTGAAAGTGACTTTTGACTTTTCATGCTCTTCAAGTTCCAATTCAAGTGAGTGAGGCTTCTTCTTAGGTACTTTTCTGAGTCCCTGTCGCTGCCATGGTGCTTGTCTCTGAGGATGTCTACTCTTTTGAGGGGACACTTTTCTATGCAAAGTGATAGAAAAGTAGAGTGTCCATCCTGAGACTACAGTGAATCACCATAAACTAAGCCTTGTTATAATAGATTATTACCCACTCTTGGCGGGGGGTGGGGGGGGGTGAATTTTATTTAACAAAGCTCATCAGATAGTGTGATTACCATTTATCTTCACAAGATGCCCCATGACTGCCTCTCCACACCTGCCCTCTGAAATACACGCAGGCACCCTCCTAGACACACACCTACCCAGGTGTTGTTCACATGCTGTGGAGGGATGACCTCTGCCCTCCAAAATGTGATCCAGTAGTTTATGAATCTCTGGTTTCACTGTCAGACAGGATTATTGTGGGGATTATCATTAAAATGACACCCTATACAATAAATCTACAGCATTATGTAAATGAGAAGTAATGTGGCTCTTAGCTTTTATATACTTTCTAGGTGTCCTCACCCTTGGAAATGAGAAAAGAACATCACCACAAGACAAATATTCAGCTCTCCTCTGAGGAAGTTGAACCTTGATCCCCCTTGAGCATTCAGCACATCTGTGAACACCACTCCTTGGCGATGTCCGTTTATTTAATACCTCTGATCAATAACCTCATTTCTCCCTAGTGTCCCTTTTACTAGTCTATTTGGTAGATTTAATTCAAGTAATGTACTTTATGGAGATATGAAACCAGGCACTTGAAGATGTCATTTCCTGATTTGGGTCCTCAGCTTCCCTTTCATAAAGTGGAAGTAGAAGGGGCAGAGCGGGGAGGAGAGTACCGTTTTCTTCTGTTTAATTCACAGTGGTATGAAGCTGAATAAAGACTTGTGTGGAAACTGTCTGGAATTCCTCTAATTCCTATAATTATCATAATTGTTGAAAATGTTACAGTATCCTCAAAGCCAGGCACATTGTTTTGAGTGCCATAAAACCATTAGTATAGGGAACAAACTCATGGTTGGTTAGTTCAGTAGCAGAAAAACATAAATTCCTATGTAGGCAACAGGATGATTGAGGGACGGGGGAAGCTGGTTGTGGAATAAGGTGTGGGCCACATCTATTTAATAATAATTTGCTAACCCAACAGCTATTCCTTGAAGTGAGGGAGGCACATAGGGCATGGAAACAAGATGGCTGAAAGGAATTGCAATAAACATAATATACAAAGCATACAGCTGCAAAATAACAGGAGCCCTGGGTGAGAATTTGACTTTCTTGTGAACCCTGAGGCTCCTACATATCTTTTCTCTCTGCATACCATCCCACTGACAATAGCAATTTAATTATAATACAAAAACAAACAACTACCCTTCCCTGAGTGGTGAAAGTGATAAAGTTTTAACTTTACGACATATCATCCCTGAGTCTCTTGTTTGGGGCATCAATACCTGTATGTTCATCTAAAGTTAGGGCCTAATAAATTTCTTTCATTTATCAAAGAATAATGTGATTATTTTCAAAGACAGTTAAACAGACACAACAAAGATAAAGCATAGTCTCCTTTCTCAGGGATGGGAAAACTCATTTTTGAAGGGTCAACAGTATCTAGAATCTGAAAGAAAATGGCACTGACTTGTGTGTGAAGGTTTTCTGTGTGACTTTGGAGGAGTCACTTGATCTCTCTGTTTCATCTGCAAATGTTTTAATGTCTTTAGAACAAGTACTTGAACAAGCACTGAGTAATCCCTGGCTCAATAAAAGAGGTTTTGATGAATGCTCTGTATTTCCAGCCCAACTGAACCACTTAATGTTTCTATATGCATCACACATCTTCCTGACTCTGCACTTTGCCTTATGCCATTGCTTCCACTAGGAATTCACCCTCCTGTTTCCCTTGTTCTAATTTTACTTATTCTCCAAGGACAAGGTTAACTGTCTTTTGTGTTATCAGCTCTTCCTGATTTCTTTACCTGGAAGTATCTTTCTTTTTCAACCCCTCAAATACAGCTGCTGTTATCTATCTCTCTTATGACTTTGTAGATCCATATATGTAGATTCTTCCTATTTTTATGTATTTATTTAAGTAATGACTTATGTCCCTCTTTAGAGGGCAGGGACTGTGCATGATTTATCCCAGAACTTGGCATGTGATAAGCACTAAATAAATGTTTATTGAGTAAATTGTGTGATGGTTATTTTTATGTGTCAACTTGGCTAGGCTATACTACCCAGTTATTTAATCAAACACTAACCTAGGTGTTGCTGAGAAACTACTTTGCAGATGTGGTTAATAGCTCCAATCAGTGGACTTCAAGTAAGACATTACCCTAAATAATGTGGATGGGCCTTATCCATCAGGTGAAAGTTCTTTAAAAAAATACAAAAAAACCCAGAGTTTTGTAGAGGACATTCTGCCTCAAGACTGCAACATTAACTCCTGCTTGAGTTCCCAGCCTGCCAGCCTGCCCTATCAATATTGGATTTACCTGCTCTACACATTTTGAGCTTTTCAGCCCTTACAATTGCATAAGCCAACTCCTTGAAATAAATCTCTTTATATATGTATATATTATTGGTTCTATTTCTCTTGAGAACCCTGAATGATACAGATGGAGAGGTTAATTGTAGCTCAACATATCCAGTTTATCATTTAAATTAAGTGACTTGAACTATAAGCTCAGGAGGACATGAGTTTTTGCTTTGTTCACTGCTGCCTACAATAGTGCCTGACACATCATAGAAGTTTAATAGATATTTGTTGAATGAATAAACAAATAAAAAAGACACTTCATGGAAAATAAAACTTTTGGCTATTTACTGGACTTAAATTTACCCTCACATATTTTGACTCTTTTGTTAACATGTTATGACAGAAAAAAATCCCGGTCCTGCATCTGTGTATTCCCAAAGGCAAGTCACTTCCATTCTCTGCACCCCATCTTAGTCATGTGTATTCATAAAATTTTAATTAGGTAGAAATCTGAGTTCCTTCCTACACTTCTTTGATGTCAATGACTTTTATGCGTGACTATGATATCCTTAATCTTGCATCTATTTTTGCCATCATCATGCTTAAATATTATTTATTGCACGATGATTGTAATTACTTTTATTACTAATCATGCTATCACCCATTACTACCTGAGATTTATAAAGTTACTCTTTTCCAAAGCACTTAAAGAAAAGTTTAGCCTAGATTGCTAGGATCAGACTTCATGGTTGTAAAGAAATAAAAGGACTCCTTAAAGCTTTTTGGCTAAACCACAATCCCTTGTCCCTAAGGGCTTTATAAGCTGGCTATAAAGGCCCATAAATATACATTCATCCTAAACCTGGGCTTCAGAACATCAAAACTTGCTTCTACTTTTAGGGCCAGGAAATTATTTTATAACTGTTTTTCAGCTTCTTATAAATAAATACTTCCTGGGGTACTTTCTTTGGGTAGCCTTTGTTTCCTCTCGTTCTGTGGGAAGGATTTCTGGAGTCTGAACATACCTGCTGAGCCCTGGCTGGGCCTTAAGAACCCAGGAGCCATATACCCAAGGGCCAAGCTGCTGAGTGAATTTCAGCAGCAGGCTTTGCTTCATCCCCCACCAAGTAGAGAATAAGAGGCTATTCACCAAGATGTGCCAAGGAGAGGGTCTCCGTGCACTTACAGATTCTCCTCTCTTGATTTGAGGCTAATTCTTTCAGAGCTGAGATCCTACAAAAATAATTCTTGGAACATCTTATTATGGAATGTCAAGATGTGCAAGGATAGACTGGGGAAAAATGAACAAATAAAATGTGTTAAGAAATTGTACTGAGCACAAGATTGCTTTATTTGTCTTTTTATATCAGTCACAGTCTCAGAATGTCACACCTGAGTGACACCTTATTCTATTCATTTACACTTGAGGAAAAGGAGTTTCAGCAAAAGGAGAGGATTGTCCTCTGATCATGAAACTAACTAATGGCAAAAGCCAGGCTAGAGTCAGTCTCCTGACTCCCAGTCCACTGCTTTTATCTGAATTTATTTATTCATAATGTATATCTAAATACCCCAGTCTCCCCCCCACACACACACCACCTTCCCCAAAAGAAAACAAAACAATTCTGAGGCAAGTCACAATAAAATGCACAGACTCATATTCCCAGGATAGTTGATATAGACATGAATCATTAGAAATTAAATAGAGTAAGGAGGCTGTGTTTTTTTTCTTTCTTTCCTATATTTCTTTTCTTGTCTGTTTTTCCACAAGATTATGTAGAACTGGGGAAATTAAGGGGACCGAGGTTTTGTGGGTTTTTTGTTTGTTTGTTTTCGCTTTTTTTTTCTTCTTAGAAACTAACAGAGGAAGAATTAGAAGGCATGGTCCAGAAAGTATATTTATGGTTGTGTGTGATAATGTTGTCAGAGCTGAAGGAATGTCAGCATTTTCCTCAAATGCCCTCTCTCCAGGTTTTGCAACTTAGAATTTCAAATGAGCTTTGAACCACAGCTCAACACACCAGGTCTCAGATCAGGGGAAACAACTCCTTCTATTCAGGTAGCATAGTGTGGGGGGAGGGGGGAGGAGAGGGTTGGGAAGGAGGGAAGCCAAGTTTTTCAAACAAACTTGTTATAGTGCAGGATATAGAAAATCAGTTTTTGACAAGCTTTAGAAAACAAGCAGGCATTACTACCATTCCCTAGTCAATTGTATATTCCTGCTCAGAGAGCCAACTTCTATCATTACAATAGGAGTGTGTAAATAAATGTGTTATAGGGAATACCTTTTGTTTCTTTTCCTGAGAGCTCCTTTGAATGCGAATTTGGGTATAGAATATGTGTGTGAGGTCTGTGGCATGTGTTGGTACCACAGCACTTTGTATGGGGTGGAATGAAATAACCCGCTAGAATTGGACAATAGAAAAGCCAGAAGCAATGAAATATGTTTCTATTTTAACCCTAGAAAAAGAACGACACAATCTTTGATCATGGGACCTTATGTGAAAATGGATATAAAACACTTTTTATTTAGAGTCCTGTTGTGAGGTGGATGTTTGTAGGGAACTGGTTCTCAATTATTACGTTCACTGAGAAAGAATCATAGAATCGTAGCTTCTCAGAGCTGAAAGGTACCTCTGGACTCAGAGTCTAAGCTCCTTACCGACTCAGGAACTCCCTCCAGTGTAAGCCTGACAGATGAATAACAGGGTTCTGAACACCTCCCGTGATTGGGAGTTTATTAATTCATAAGGCAGCATAATCTGTGCACAGTAGCTTTCGTGTTAGAAAATGCTTCCTTAACCTGAGCTGAAGCCTGCATTTCTCTAACTGCCACCCATCTATCCTGGTTCCATCCTCTATAGCAGGGGTGGGGAACGTGCACCCCTGGCCCTGCCAAGGCATTAAGGGTGAGTTAATTAAATGTTTGACCAAATATAGCAGGCTAATTTTTAAGGTGATAATTTTGTATGACCTTCGAATGATGTTATAAATATCCAAATGGCCGTTGGCAGAAAAAAGGTTCCCCACCCCTGCCCTACAGTCACCCCTCAAAAAATATAAATCAATTTCCCCTGTGACAGCCCTTTGTTTAATTGCTCACAGCAATGCAAACCAAATATCTCCAGTCTTCACTGACAAGGTATTGCACTCCAACCTGGGCACCTGATCCAGCACCCAAAGTACATACAAGGCAAGGTATGAATTGGTGTAGAGGACCTACACCCAGACTTTTGGCAAGTTCAAGGGCTAAAAAGGGATGGAGCAATGTCAAGGTTTTGGTAAGAGGCTCTCCAAAGTTTTCCCCATTTAGGGAGGCTAAGGCATTCTAGAAAGAGGATTTCTGGAGCGATTAATCAATTTTCTTTTTCTTGTCTGATGTGTAGAAGTTAGGTTGACTGGGTTTCCCAAAAAGAAGGAGAATTGAAAATTTGGACTTAAATTTTTGTTATTTTCCCATATAGTTTATTGAGCAAATGATCTGAGCTCAGATTTTAAGGTAGCAAAAAGAGGAACAAAAGGCTTTGTTTACCATTATGGAACTTGAATTGAGCTTTGGGATTAGCTTGTGCATGTGAAATGCTGGGCAAAGTGTATAGCTCTCCAAAATGTAAGAGATTGTTGGTGTTTTTCTGGATATTCAGTGGTTGCTAACAACAATCAGTGAAGTTTGATGAAAAGATCCTGGGTCATAAATCAAGACCCGAGTTGGGAACCTGAGCCAGCTGTTTTGTTGCATACATTTACTCCGTCATTGATCAAACATTTATTGAACAGTTACTATGTTCCAGACTCATGGGTATACATCTATGATCAAGATAGGCAAAGTCTCTACACACATTAAGCACACGTTTGTTAAGGAGATATGCGTCATTAGGCAGCTACAATGAAGTGTGAGGAACATCCCTGAGAGAGTCCAATGGCGATGAGAGGCTACATGACCTAGACCTTGGTATGTGGGCCTAGACGTTGGTATGTGGGGTAGAGTTGGCTCAAGGAAAACTATTTGCCAGAAATTATATCTAAATAGAGAGCAGAAAAATGACAATTATTAGCTGTTGACCTCAGAAAAATTACCATCTCTCTGAACTTTAGTTTCTTATCTCTAAAATGGGAATAATAGTAACAGTCCAGACTATCCTGCTTGTCTAGGAGGTTGTAATGATCAGATAAACAACAGATTTTTATGATAAGTTGCATTTTTATTTGTTGAATCCTAAAGTGCTCTATTCTTGTCAGGAATGACAAATTGTGAATAATTGTTATCAGATACTGTTATTGCCAATCCTAGAGTCTAATTTTTTCCTTTCTACTTCTATAGATTTGGCCCCCCTGAGAATAATAGGAGTAGAGAACCATATGGCAGATTTTGGTAGAGATTTATATGGCTACAGTTTCTTCACAGCTAGACTACCCAGGCTTTCAGCGTTGGGGAGAGTGTGGCAAGAGGTGATCCATGTGAATGTGCCAGATGGGATGGGCTTCACTGGGAGCTCACTTTGTTAGACCGGAATAGCTGTGTCAGAGGCTTATCCCCACTGTCCTGGGAACCTCACTAATGTTACATGGTCTAATCTCACCAAAGGTAAAATGACCCAATTTGCCCAGAACAGGGCTGTGTGAAACTTGCATGACTTTGTGAGATACCAAGGAGATTTCAGCTCTAGTCCTGCTTATCCACCTACTGGCGGAGAAGGGTGGTGGTGTTGCAGGGGGTAGGGGGGGGGTGGTGGTGTTGAACAAGAGCCAAGTAATTCCAAATGTCAGAAACTCCAGGTTTATTGACATTTAACTGAGTATAATGAGTGCATTTGCCCAAGGCCCACTCTCCTCTTTGGACTTTGCTAGAAATCTGGTTAAATTTCATGGCATTTTTCATGTCCCCTCTGGTGTTCTGGAAACACCATAAATATTTACTAAATTTGAAGTCAGCATGAAAAATAGAAACAGCACTGTCTCTACTATTTAGGCGAGTCTCCTTTTCCTTTCTGTGTCTCAGTTCTATCTGCAAAATGAAGGTGGAGGATAAAATGTATTCCTCAAGTACCTTCTACTATCAGCATTCTACATGTCTATGATGTCTGCCTCTCTTTTTCCTACCTACATTTTTCAAATCATAAGAAGTTCTGGCCACTTTCTTTTGTTAGACATTTATTGAAAATGTAACTGCCCCCAAAGGCCAGACCTTGTAGCCTGGGCTGCTATTTAAATCGCTCTGACCAGAGAATCCTTGTTTAAAATTACATTTTGTTAATCCATCATACGGATGTGGAACTTGCTATTTTTAATCCATGCTCTGCACAGTCCAGTTATTCATGGCTGAGAGTTTGCCACAGAACTTTAGAGCCGTATTTAAAAACAAACAGTTCCAGAGAAGCCAGAAGAAGGCTTCTTTCACAGGCTAATAAAATTTGGGAGTGGAAAGTAGAGGGGCAGTTCTACCTCTAAGTGGGACAGCAGTTTGGAAAGGCAGCGCGTTTCTTGGTCTGTTTGATGTTGCAGGAGCAAGTTTAATGCTCATTTAGATAGTAGACTCCATTGACCTTTCCTGTGTCATCTGTCAAAACTCTAAAAATGTGCACTTTTATTGCAAGACCCAGACACTCTTTAATATATTCTAATAATTATACTCTCTCTCTCTTCACTTTTCCATTACCCTTCCTTCTCTTAGGCCATATAACATGCAGGTCCCCTGGGTGTAGGTCCTTTATACCAATTCATAGCTTCCCTTGTATGTATCTTGGGTGCTGGGTTAGGTGCTGAGGGTGGAGTGCAATACCTTGTCAGTGAAGATGTTTGGTTTGGTTTGCTGTGAGTGTTTAAACAAAGGACTGCCACAGGGGGAAAAAAAGCATGAAAATAGAAGCACTCAATTAAACTCAAGCAGAGAAACCTATATTTATAACAAATCATAAGTTATTGTTGGGAGACCAGAGATAGCTTATATTGATATATTTTTTAAAAATATATTTTATTGATTTTTTACAGAGAGGAAGGGAGAGAGATGAGAGTTAGAAACATCGATGAGAGAGAAACATCGATCAGCTGCCTCCTGCACATCTCCCACTGAGGACGTTCCCGAAACCGAGGTACATGCCCTTGACTGGAATCGAACCCGGGACCTTTCAGTCCGCAGTCCGAAGCTCTATCCACTGAGCCAAACTGGTTTCAGCTATATTGATATATTTAATTGTAGCAAATGTCACCTAATGCTGGCTTCCTGGACTTTGAGAGATGGTATTAATTTGTTCATTCACTTATTCAAGTATATTAATTAAGGTCATAAGATGGGCCAGAAACTCTATTAAGTGCAGTGTTTACAAAGGACAAGTGACACACTTGCCCTTGAAGAGCTCATAGTCTAAGGGTCCAGAGGTTAAAAAGTCTCCCAAGAGACCAATTCAGGAAATTATGGTTTCTGTCTTACTTATTTTGCTTGTTTAACAAGGGATATTTATACCATCTTACCAGAGTTCTATAAGAGCATATAAATTTATCTAGCTAACTATTCAGTACATTCTAAATATACAGGTTCCTGGAAGGTCAGTGATTCATAGAATTCTGATCTGGCTGATGGAGAATAGGACAGACAATGAAGAAGCACAGAGACTTACTCATTCAAAACATTCAAGACCTAGGACTAAGGCACAATTAGAACAATTCCTGCTAACTACCTATTTTCTCTCTATGAATATAAGTAGAAACAGGGAGGAGTAATGCCTCATTCATGCTTTTGGAAATTAACAGAAAGTGTTTTGACCTTTTTACATGAATTATTTCAATTGTATTATGTAGGTTGGAGGTTGTTGCTTACATAGATGAACTAGGATCCTTTTAATTCATGGAAAGACTGGGCTTCAGCCAGTTGTCTCACAGATGTATTGATCATGAGAGAAGCATTGACAGATGGTAATGGATCAATTTTTGTTGAAGTTCCAACCACTTGTATAGCTTATATCCCTGCCTAAGTAATGGTAATACCCTCTCAGATGAAAAGCTATGGCAAGTGCAGCAGACCTACCAAAGCCAGAGGTTTTTAGAAAGCTTCCTCATTAGTTCACTAGCATTTATCTGGGTACATATTCCTCCTCTTTAATATTGAGTGGGTGAGAAAGCTTGTTTCAAAGAGAAGCATACCAAAAGCAAAATAAATTAATTAGTTATGCCTAAGTTCTTCACTTGTTTGATTCAACAAACATCAATTTAGCCCTGGTGCAGGGCTAAATGCTGTGGGGAAAAAGTTTATAACAACAATAGTAGCAGTTAACATGTAAGTACCTATTGTGTCAGCCATTGCACTAAGTGTTTTACCCACTTTAGCTCATGTAATCCTTAAAACAATCTATGAGACAGGGATTATTATTATCTTCATTTTATAGGAGAAGGCATAGCAGAAAACTGGACTAATTTCTTGGTCTAACAAAACAGTTTGTGTTCTTGGCCATGGGAACCCAGGTAAGAAAATAAACAAGGTACTATCTAAATCTGGGACTCTGGTAGAGAACAGATGGATATCGGAGAGTTGCCTTTATTTCTAAGAACCAAGAAGCCTCCTAAGTGTTTGAGTCAAAAACCTCATAAACACTAAAAACACCTCTGAGATCCTATTCTGTCCAAAGGACTGACTTAGATGGAACCTGACTTGTCAAATACGTATAACTTATTTGCAAAAACTATGTCTTTTGACTTATCACTGTGCACCATGTTCTGGCACTCTGCCTGGCAAATAGTGGATGCTCAAATTGTATTTATTGAACGAGAGAGAATTTCACCTAGTCATTCAACATACATTGGCACCTGGAGCAATTCATCCTGTTTCCCCTCCCCCACACCCACACCCACACTTTCGTTTCTCTAGCTTTATTATTGGAGCAGGTTGAATCTTATTAACTTATTATATGTTAAGTTGAATAAGCTGTTATCCAGGAAAATTAATCACCTAGGGCAAAGGTGAGGGATACTTCAGTGACTAATTAAGGTGTCTATACAGGGGTGGCGTGGGCACTCTCATTTTTGAGGCGCTTAATTCTATCTTACTTGGCAACCTATTCGGAAAAGGGCAGAAGACTGGTTTCATAATCCTTAAGGCAGGTTCCTTCACCATCTAAAGACACTGGGGTTCTTGAGATGGAAACTCTCCCATAGAGATGTACTCGCCCAGGACACAGCCCTTAACATCAGACTGAGGAAGACTCCCTTCTCCTAGAATGCTCTTGGCCAGCCCAGCCAGCTCCCCAAGGGCGTGGAGGTAGAGAATGAACACGTCCACACCTCGCACGTCTGCCTGGTCACAGATTGGCAAGTGGCATAGGCGCGCAGACCTCTGTCATTTATTTTTCTTTCCACTGGGTGCGCTGTCCCTTTAAATGGGGACGCCGGTGCTGGCTCCCTAACACGCGAGCCGGCAGCTTGTTGATTTCAGAGCTGGTGAATTTCACATTGTTTCCACTTCACTTTCCTCGCCCCGAGGGAGGCTCGGTTGGCGCTCGGGCCGCGGTCGCCGCTGCCAGCGAGGGCCAGGGGAGGGCAAGGACCTGCAGGACCAGGGCCGGCGTGGGGCGCAGGAGAGGGTGTCGGGGCCACACGCGCACTCGCGCTGCAGTCCAGCTCCTTCCGAAGCCGGGACGCCCGGAGCGCACGGAGCCGGGACCGCCCGCCTAGGCGCCCGCCCTCCAGCCCGCCCACGGTCCCGGCCGCAGCCGAGGAGCCGGCGAGGGGAGGAGGCCCAGGGGGCGGGGTGGGGGGCGGGGGTGGGTGCCGCTGCCGCCGCGGAGCTGCTGCTCGGCGCGTTTTGCATGAAGATGGCGGCTCCCACCGCCAGCAAGGCAGCCTCCCTGGGCTGCAACAACAAGCCGACGTTCCCGGAGCTGGATTTCAGGTCCGGCGCTCGGGTGGAGGAATTGAACAAACTCATCCAAGAATTCACGAAGCACGACCAGCGGGAATACGACGACCAGCGAGCGCTGGAGATCCACACAGCCAAGGATTTCATCTTTTCCATGCTGGGTAAGGAGGCAAAAGGGGGAGGTGTGGATGCGTGTGATGGCAAGCGGGGTAGAGCACCCTTTCCCCCTTCTCGCGCTCTCTTTCCCTCTTGGTTTCCTGCCCAGAGCCGGGCGCCTGGGCTATAACCCATCTCTGTTCCGCCTCTCCTCCGCTTTCTCCGCTGCCAGCAGAGCTGCCTTATCTCCTCACCTTACTCTACTTTGCACCGGGTGCCTTTTCCCCCCGGTTCACTGGCTCTTTTGTTAATTGCTCACCGGCTAGGACCGGTGGGCAGGTGAAGTGTTCAAGGAGAAAGGTCTCCCTGGTGGGGGAAGCCCCTGGCAGCTGCGCGGTTCAGGTGAGACTCGGCGGCGCCTTTCAATGAAGGGATTTGACTCCGGAGGTTCGGACCCGCGCCGAGCCTTGGGTCAGCTCCCGAGCTTGGGACGTGGGGTGAGCTTGGGGCATGGGGATAGCTTGGGGCTCTGGCTCGGCGCCCGAGCGACAAGTTGCTTCTCTGGTCCTGCGGCGGGGCGCTGTCATGCCAAGCCCTGGCGGCCAAACTTGTTGGGTGTTCCCTAGTTACCCGCTCAAGTAGGCTGGGCGCCCGGAGTTGTTGCAACTTCGATTTGCAAAGCGACTGCCCTTTGAAGCGGTCGGAAGCATTTCCGGTGCTTCCCTAGGGTTCTGGCGGAGCTCGGAATGGCTAATTCCCTCCCCCAGGGAGCGCCAGCCCCTCCTCTTTGTGTGCTGTCAGTGCGCTGGCCCGGAGAGGTGCCCTGAGATTCGAACCCGGGAGACGTCGGGGGGCGGGGGGGGGGGGGGAGACGGTTAGAAATATGCCGCCCACTGCTACCCCTTCACCCGGCACCGACGGGTCCTTAAACTGATTGTTGAATGGTGAGTTGAATAATAGAGCCTGGCCTGGGAGACCGCGCCCCTCCTCAGGTGTCCCGTCGTTGGGATTATTGCTGCTGATCTTGAGTGTGAGTGGCCGCTGCTGGGAGCCTCCCTCGTCACCTGCGGCTCCACCAGCGCCGCCCTGCCCGGCACGCAGTCTGTGGCCTGGCGGGAAACGTCCCGCAGAACTGGGATCCCAAGTGTGGCGCTGCCCTAACGCGTGTCTCTCCCTGTGCTCTCTACAAACACATCCTCAGCCAGTTTTCCAGGCAGTGGAAAATTTGATTGAAGAGGGAGACAGAGCTCTTGCCTTTCTCCTGCCGTCTCCTGGCATTTCTGCCGGCTGTCTGTTGCTGGTTCTGCCCGGAGTACCTTTTTTCTTCTCGGTTTTCTTTCTCTCCGCAGCCCAAGTGGGGGGTAATGCACATTGAACGTGTGGACTCCAATAGCAGCGATGCGTTCAGAAGTTGGATAAAGCATGTTAACACTTGGGGCTGCATTTTACCTTTTGGTCCCCACTCCCCACGTGTATCATAGATTGTGTATGGGGTTGAAAATCTCTCTGTTGATATATTCAACCATTTGGCTCTTTAGATGAATTGAGTATTTTTTTATTTTTTTAAACCACGCTCCTGCATGTGGGAGTGAGCTTCCAGAGGGCAGCTTACAAGCTTACAAAGCTACCAGATCTGAAAACCAGCACAGTGATTGTCAGAAGGGTGGGGACACACCAAGTGGGTTCAGAGCAGTTATTTAAGTTGCTTAATGATGGTCTTTCTCTTTGACATAAATAATGCAAGTCTGCCACTGTGTTGTGATAGCCCCTGCATCAGTTCTGATGTCTCCTGCCCTAGGTGGTTCACTAGAAAGAGATGCTGGATCACCAGCAGTCAGGATAGTCTTGAAACAGAAAATGGGAGGATGTGGGGAGGGGTAAGTTTAAATGCCTAGCACATTAGGAACCGCTGTGTTAACCCCACAGCTGATACACTGATTTAGCAAAGCCTTTACCCAGGTATGTCTAATTCCTGGGTGCTTAATGGCATGAGTGGCATTGTGTTGACAGGTGAACTAAATTATCTTCTATTCCTTTTTACCCACTTGACCTTGCAAAAGGCAGCTTTCGTGTTCCCTAGGGATTTGATAGTTCCACCTGCAGGAGACAAAAATCAGGAGAGTGTGTCATATAAGCCTTTGGCCCCTCTGGACACTAGGAGGCAGATGGCCAAATGAGCTTGCCGGTGTGTGGTGCTGCATTCATTTGTGAGTTCCCTGCTTTCCCTTAATGAGGTGCTGGCTGCTCTGGACGACTGGAGGGTTGGAGACAGCAAGGGTCCCTGTGTGGATTTACTTTTTCTAAAGCGGATTTTCGCTTGGCTGAAAAACCAAAACCTCTTTTTGTGCACTTTGTTTCACTTGCCACTGCCTTGAGTCTCTCATGAATATGCGAATGAGGTGTCTTAATGACCCTCAGCTTGTTAAGGTGCCACTGGGTGGCACCAGGCCTTTTTTTTCTTGGAGATTTTTTTTTTAGGGGGAGGGGTGGGTCCTCTTGGCTTTGTTCTGCCTTTGAGCTGTACCTGAGGATTGCCAGCAGCTTAAAGACTTTATCCCCTCGCACGGAATGAGATGGCAGAGCAAGCCTCTTTAATGGAGCTGTGGATGAGCTTTCTCTGCTTTTCTGCAGTTGAAGTCACTCTTGAGCCACTCTTACGTATGATTATTAGCCCCGACTACAGTCCCCCAGCTTCCCAAACCTTTTTTTTCCTAGTTTGGAGACAACTATATGCAGAAGAGCAAAGTGGTGGTAGACATTTGTCATAATCAGTGACCTTTCAGCAGCAGCAAACTCCACTGCCCTGTCCAAGCTGGGCTCCGCATAGACTGTGCAGTTGATCTGAACCTGCTGGTGGTCACCGTGTTCTCCGTGGCCTGTCCTGGCAGTCTCTGTTTGTACAGAGATTCTGATTCTTTCGAGGGCAGGTGTTATCTGGAATCAGCTAGACTCCTTATTTCTCTACATCTTGGTCTTTGAGGAGAGTGGTTGCTGTTATTCTCTGGTTAATATTTGAGAGCCCAGATTGTGTGAGAGGCTGGCCGTGCATAATACACACCATTTATCAAAATTCAGGGAAATTGCCAGAGTTCATTAATGTTTTAATAATATTTAGTATTTGCATAATGTCTCTGCCAGCTCCTTTGTTATCTTCATCCTCTGGCGAGGCTGGTTGGAGACTGGTTGTGTCCCCACTGAACAGATGCAGAACAGGGAGTATGCAGAAGTTAGAGAAGCCAGGAGGGAGACAAGCAGTCACTTGGATTGCCTACACTCTGAATGGATGGTCAGTACCATGGCATGGTTGTTAGAGTAGCTATAAATGACTGCTTGCCTTCTCGATGCCAGAAACTTCACACAACCTTAGGAGTAATGTTGAAATTTACTGGGGTTAAGAATCACCCAGGGCCCTATGGCTAATAAATGGTAGAGATGTTGCTAAAACATATATCAGCCTGACTGTGACGTGTTCCTCTCTTACTTGAGACTATTCATAATAGATGCATTAAGACCAGAGGAAGGTCTTTGTTTAAAAATTATTACTGCCTCTGCTTTCAGGATTTTGTTTCCGATTTCAGCTATAAATTTTAGGATGATCCACGCAGCATCTAAGGTGATTTCTAAAGCCGTCTGACTTGAATTATTTTATTCAACAATAAAATTACTTGTTTGAATTTCTGGTTAAGAAAACGATGGCCGTTATAATAAAATGTTAAAATCTGTGCTAATTCCACTTTGCCTCTTGCTGGCTGAGCAGTCTTAGTTCTTCCACCTACTGAACATGGGTAACAATAATGCATCATTTCAGAATTATGTGTGAATGTGAAGTTACTTTGTAAACGGAAAAGGAATGTATACATGATTTAAATATTTATTTCAAGAAATGGGCATTATTAGGAAATCTAGTGAACTTAATCTAGAATTATAACTCAGTTTGCTATCAGAAAGACTATGGAGTACGATTAGAGGCAGCCTAGGAGAATATAGGCTCTGGCTTTAGAGGGCATGACTAATTCTAACATGCATTGCCACTTGTTAAGCTCATACTGTGTGCCCACCATTGTGCTAGTAGCTACTTTGCATAAATCCATTAGCTCATATAATTTTCTTCCTACAGCTTTGTAAGGATAAAAATTATGCCTGTTTTGGAGGTGACATAGGTGAATTGAAGTATTATCTCCTTTTTTAAGGTGAGACGCTGAGGTTCAAAGAGGTCTAGTTCTTATGCCAAGATCACACAGAGTTTGAATTTGAACCCAAATTCTCATGTTCCTTCCACTGTAGTAGTAGTCAGTTTCCATGGCTTTCGGTTCAGACAACTAAAAAGGCCCCATTCCTTAGGGAATGAGGTACCCAGTAGCTTACTTGGCCTCTAGAAGCAGGGAAGGTTACTCTTTGTCTCCCTAGTTCTTTCCCTCTCTTACTTTCATGCATTTAACAAATATTTACCGAATGTTATACTGCCTACAAGCAGTATGCAGGGTCCTAAGGACAAAATACTGAGCCAAAAGGATGAGAAATTCATATGGGCCTTTGGAGACCCTTCTCTCTTTTCTGGCCATCAACTCAAGGAAAATAGTTTTTCTGGCTCTTGTCTTTTTTCAGGCCCGTGAATACCACATGCCCACTTCTAAGTTCTAAACTTACGGTGTGGTCCTTGGAGCACGGCCAGACAGACCTACCATATATTTAGACACCTTCTGTATTTTCAGAGTAGGCCATTTTGAAGCCCTGTCTTTCTAGTGTTTGAATGGGACTTTTCTCTTAATTCATTCAGCAATATTTATTTATTGAGGGAATTTATTGCGAATCACTGCTTTATGGGCTTCTAAGTCTTGACAAGTTCCTTAGAGTTCAAATTGCTAATGTGCTGTGTCTGTATAATGGACAAGATCATCTGTGCAGTCTGTTCCATCTCTGACAACAATATGTATCTAGGGCAGGGAGGTGCCTCAGAACATTTATTTTTGCTGCTAGTTTGGGTTGATTTTAATTATCCTCCATAGCTCTGGGCAGTTGCTGTTCTTTGTCCTTGACAGAAGAGCCTAGGATTGTTGATGATCCTGGTCTTCCCTTGATGGCCTTGTTGTGTCGCCCATTGGATAATGCATTGCTCTAGATTAGACTGGGACCCTTTCGTATTCACAGAAATGTGAAATTCTCTCTTGTCAAACTGAGAACTCATTATTGAATGTTAGCTCTTTAGACCAGCGGTCGCCAACCTGTCAGACAGACCTCACGGACCACCAGGGGTCCACGGACCACTGGTTGGCGACCGCTGCTCCAAAGGTTTCCTTAAACCAGCAGTCGCCAACCTTTTGGACCTCATGGACACCAGTGTTCCTCAGACCACCAGTTGGTGACTGCTGCTTTAGACCAAGCATGTCAAACTCATGCATGCCTCGTTTATTTGGCCCGTGTTAGCCTTTGAGTTTGACATGCTTGCTTTAGACCAGTGGTTCACAACCTTCTGGCCCTTTAAATACAGTTCCTCATGTTGTGACCCAACCATAAAATTATTTTCGTTGCTACTTCATAACTGTAATGTTGCTACTGTTATGAATCATAATGTAAATATCTGATATGCAGGATGGTCTTAAGCGACCCCTGTGAAAGGGTCTTTTGACCGCCAAAGGGGTCACGACCCACAGGTTGAGAACCACTGCTTTAGACTCTCCTGGAGCTTTTTAACAATTCAGAATCTCTGGTCCCATATCAGATCCATTGAATCAGAATCCCTAGCAATTCCTAAACTGGCTGGTCAGCGCTCTGACACCCTGTCTGTGTTAGGCTTAATGTTGTGCATTGCCCATTCAATAGAGCTGCTCCTAGCACAATGAGCATGATCCCAGTTGACTTTTGAGACTAGAATCAGGCTGCTGAGCCTAATGAGCAGATATGTCTGCTGGCTCCTGGAACTGGAGTTCTTGTACCTGGGACAGAGGTGGGCGGGGAGGCATAGAGATTGAGATAATTGGAGTGTACTCTGTATCAGAGGTTGTAATAGGTGTTTACATCACTGTATTATTTAATCATAACCATAATGCTTAGAAGTAAAGAACTATATGGAACCATAGGAATGAAAAAATTCAGGAATTTCCTAAGTTTCCCAGCAAGTAATGGCACAGCTGAGACAGGCTAATGGAAACCCTTGCTTTTAACAATGACACTAGTATTCTTGCTCTCAGGAGTGGCAGGAGACCTGGATTCTAGCCCCAACTCTTCCAGTTACTTGCTGTGTGACTTTGGGCAAGTCACTAAACAAACTCTGGGCCTCAATTTCTGAATATTTAAGTTGGGGCTAATAATTACCATCCTGTCACTTAA
The DNA here is from genome assembly GCF_000147115.1 of Myotis lucifugus. Lineage (NCBI taxonomy): Eukaryota > Metazoa > Chordata > Mammalia > Chiroptera > Vespertilionidae > Myotis > Myotis lucifugus. The sequence continues at coordinate 2,972,825 of NW_005871062.1, forward strand.
CAATGGCGTCTGTTCTGAGAAATGCATTGTTGGGTGATTTCGTCTTCATGCGAGCATCATAGAGTATACTTACAAGAAAGCTAGATGGTATAGCCTACTACACACCTAGGCTATATGGGATAGCCTGTGGCTTCTAGGCTACAAATCTGTATACTATGTTACGGTATTAAATACTATAGGCAATTGTACTTGTGTATCTAGACATACCTAAACATAGAAGAAGTACAGTAAAATACGGTATAAAAGATAAAATATGGTCCTCCTGTATAGGGCCCTTACCATGAATGGAGCTTACAGAACAGAAAGTTGCTCGGAGTGAGTCAGTGAGTGAGTGGTGAGTGAATGTGAAGGCCAACGACATTACTGTACACTACTGTAGGCTTTATAAACACCCTACACCAGCATGACCACAAACACATGAGTAGTGAAAATGCATTGCACTAACACGTTAAAACAGCTACGATGTCATTAGGTGATAGGAATTTTTCAGCTCCATTATAACTTATGGGACCACCATTGACTTAAACGTTCTTATGCTGCCCAGGCCGACCTACCTCATGTATGCAGGTACATTAAATTCTGAATCTGAAAACTTTTGTGCAGTACAAAAAAGGACATTTCTGAGTTCTAGTACCAGCTCTGTTTTGTACTGTGTGGTGTGTGTTACCCTGGATAAAGTCTCCTAACTTCTTTTGGGCCTCTTTTTCAATGATAGAAAATACAAAGATGAAAGTAAAATCACTTCCAAATTTTAATTACGTTAATATTTGATGTACATTTTTCTAGACATCTGTGTTTATAAACACCCTTACACCCACTCATTCTCATGTGCATAAGGTTTTACATAACAGTATTCATATTGGATGTGTGCTTTTTTTTGTCAATTTATGACTGTGCTGTCATCCACAACACTTTTAAAAAGAAGCTATAACTTGAAACCTGCTGAAAGATGTTTTCCTAGCTTCTGTCATTCCTCTTTTATTCCAAAAGAAGACATTGTTCTGGAACTTAGAGCATATTCTGTGATTTAATAATTGAGGATTATGAATCTTCGTATTGGTGACTTCTGAAGGTTTTGCCGTCTTTTCGATGTCATCTCCTATCTGTGTCTTTTCATGCTCTGCATGGTCACAAAACACCACCCATATTTCTCACTTTCTTCCTTTGCTTTAGGCTGTTTTCTCTATCAGGATTTCTTAACCTGGATCCACGGTAATAAGAGCATAAACCCTGTGAACTTGAATGGGAAAACGCTGCATCTTTATTTTTATGAACCTCTAACTGAAATATAGCATTTCCTTCCATTATAAAAGTAGGTAACAAACCATAGAAGAACCTATGTTTTTTGCTTTTGCTGCTTACAGAAACACAATACTTGCACATTAAAGCTGTTACTATGATTTGATATCTCAAATGATTTATTGCTGTTCTGAAATTATGGTGGCTATTAGACTTGCTATTGGATTTTATTTACTGCATTCAAAGGAATCACATGGAACTCTATCACAAATTTATTTTTTAAATGCATTTTGTGTTTCACTTCTATTTTTTTTGAAGTCCTGTGTAATTTTATCACATTAATTAAAATACACTTATTTTTTGCAGGGGTTCATTGGCTTTTCCAGTCTGTCAAGACCTGTCACAGAGGCAGTTAAGTCTCAGCTTCGACAGACCGTCTTCTGACACCTTATCTCTACTTTGTTTTTTTTCTCCTAGTTCAAATGCCACTTGACTCATAAGATTTCCTCTATCTCTCTGAGTGGAAAATAATTTACCTTTCCTCTGTTTTCCTAACACCTGGACCCCTTTTATATCTCTTAGCACATTTTTTCCCATGCCCTAGGTTAAAGAATCCCTGGCTCATTGATCTTTGCGGCACCCATTGGGGTCATGTACATAGTAGGTGCTCACAGAGTGTTCAGTTACTTGATTCACTTTAAAAGAGCCCTTCTGTGTGAAGCTTATTTCAGGCTCTTTTTAAGGAATGAGCACTTTCTGACGTTGTCTCTTTATGATTTTCCATGCTATTTCATCTTTGCTGGGGTCAAGAGAATCTTAATCTGATCTTATATAGTAGCGGAGTTTTTTTCTGCATTCCAAGAATAATGCCCTTAAACTTACCATAGGGCAATTTAAGAAATGTCCCAAGTGATTACTATAGTTTGTTGACTGAGAGCAGTAAATAGTAACTTGGGGCAATGTCCCTTTCTTGTAGACCCTGACTTTTCTACCACACGAATACAGGGTACTCATGGATCTCCTGCATGCCTACATGTGAGGCCTTGCAGAGACAGTATAAGCCATCTTTCCCATGGAGGTGTTCCATGTGCTTACCAGTCCACCTGCAAGTTTTCAGTTGCCTACTCTGGAGTCCAAATTGTAATGATATGTGGAGAGCAGCCACAGTGTTTGGACAGGTTCAAGCCTCGGACTAATGAGAGGGCACAGTCCTCTCATTGCCACGTGCAAGTCCCAGCTTGGAGGGCAGAGCCCTCCCAGAACAATTATAGCCAACAGCTATAGTTGTAAGCTTGAACCTATGTGCCTGAGTGATGTGGGCTTGATAGAGTTCAGGTGCATGTAATTGAGTAGTATTGAAACCCACGAGAATGTTGTAAACATCTTGACCACTCCCTTACTTTGCCTCGTGAAATCTGGCTATAAAATAAAGACATGGCTTGTAGTCCGTGGTGCTGTCACTAGCTCTACATCAGAGAAGACAGCGTCCCACCCAGACCCAGCTTTCTTCTCTTGTCTATCTTTTCTCCATCCTTCACCACCCCCTCTCAAGGTCACTGAACCTGGCTGAGCTGGCTCAGCACATAAGGCGCCCAATGTGGGGCTGAGTATGCCATGACCGTGCCGGCTCACCACAATGATACTTCATTATTATAAACTACTATTACTTGACCTCAATAACTCACCTTTGTTCAGTGCTTTACCGATTATACATATTCACATCTGGTATGGCATGCTATCATTCTTTGGACAGGCCTTTGAGAAAGGTTGTATATGAACTATGAACCCACATTACAGGTGGGATTAGTTCTGAGACTGATATGACAGTTGGAGATTGTAGTGTAAAATGTAGAATTGGACTCCACCAGATCTGAGTGTCTTCTGCTGCAGCACCCTGCCTGCCAAGAGCTTGTAGGCTTTTTTACCCTCGGCATCTTTCGTGGGTTGCTGGGGTGTGTCTGTATTCTCAGACAAGGCCATGGTAGCAGCTTTCATTCCTCTCTGGGGTTTTCTACCTCCCCCCTGAACCACAGGTATATAGCCCTTGAGGCTGCCGGATGGTGGAATGGGTAAGTACATGCCCTATAGGTATGCATTCTCCACATCTGATTGTTAGGCCCTGCCCAACTGGTTCTTAGAGTCCCTGTCAGTTTCACAGTGGACTTGGGTAAGCATTTGCCAGCTGAGTCATTTCTTTAAAGACAGTCTACAATTATGCTATTATGTGAGGCCCTCTCTTCAGGAAACAGCTATCTGTTTTTTGTCCACTTAAGTGCCTTTTCATGAATTCCCTCTATACAAGATAAAGAGATAGATAACTAGGGCCAGTGCTGCTATGCATAAAGGTGGCATGGGCAGTTGTTGCTCAATTTGTTTATTTTTTAATATTTTTTCCTCAATACAAGAAGCCATGATTACTATTTGTGAAATGAGTTAAATCAGTAGTGAGAGTTGGTGTAAGTCTTGTTTAGATTTTTGTTCTAACAATTATTTGAATATCTACAATATTCATGGAATGTCGTTAAGCATTCACTCTTTAATTCATATATTCATTCAACTTACGTTGCAGTGCCTGTCATGTACTGGTGCAATTACTGTGCTTCAATTACAAGATAAGCGCACAGAGTGGTGAGTAAGAGAAACAAAGTCACTATGTCTATAGGACTTCTGTTCTCTGGGGGAATTCAACAAGGTTTAAGCACACGAATAAATAGGGATGTGTGCTATGAAAAAAACAAAGCACAGAGTGTTATGATGGAGGATAACTAGGTAGGATGGAATGAAGACCGGTAGAGAAGACCTCTTTAAAGAGACATTGAAATGGAAGGCTAAGAAGGACCTGGCCATCTGAAGACAAGATGGAAGAGTATTCCAGGTGGACAGGGCACCATGTGCAAAGGTGCTGAGGTGGGCTTCAAGCTCTCAAGGCTGCTTGAATGATAGCAAGTCTGATTTGGCCTTACAGGGAGGAATGGTCTATGTTCAGATTAGGCCCAAGGTGGAAGGAATGTGCTGTGTGCCTTGGAATGTAGTGACCTTCTTGCAGGTGAAGGTTTTCCATTCCAGGTGGGGCCACCCTTTGGCTTGGCTGTTGTTCAGGGCATTCAGGGATTGGTGGGGAGGGAAGCAGAGTAGGAGGTTGGGTTACAGGTCCTCAGAAGGCCCTTTGTAGTCATGTGATTCTCTGATTTCACCTGATTGTCCTGGGCTAGAAACTGAGTGCTATATTAGATGACTTATGGGTCAAACAGCAGTTTTCATGGGACAATAATAAGACTTTTATCTAGTTTTCCACGGTTTACAAAATACTTTTATATGAATACTGTAATTTTGACTTCTCTCAACAACCATTTGAAGTAGATATTATTATTTTATCTATTTTAACATAGAGAGAAACTGATGGTCAAGAGAAGTTAAGGTCACAAAAAGGTCGAGGTAGGATCAAACTCAAGTCCTTTAAAGGTTACCCCAAATTCTCTGTGTTATGCTAATTCTAAGAACCTTCTCCCCTACCCACCTACTCTGTCCCAGAGTGGGGAAGAAGGAGGATTTCCGGTCCAGAGAGAGGCAGGGAAGATCTGTAGGAAGAACCAAGCCAACAGATTACAAGTCTGCACGTGTCTGTTATTGGTATTGAACTTGTAAGCACTTTTCTAGGCTGCTTCAAGATCACCCATTTAGCAGCCGCAGCTGTTCTTACAGCAGCTGCTTGTGTGGATTGTGATTAATAAAGGAGACTCAACAGTTTGTTCTTTTAACTGTGCCCTTGGTGTGGGCAGCCTGTTGTCATACAGGCTGTGGTTCTGATTTGGAATAACATAAACCTACTGGCATCAATGCCCGAGGGGCTCATAGTCCTGTTGTGAGAAGGCGTGGTTCATCCAGATACGAGCTGGTGAGCCAAAGGCCCACCAGGACTGGACAGTTAAGGAAAACGACAGTGGTGGACAGCCCCTACTGGTTTTTGGGTTCAGAGTCAAGGACACCTAAGAATGGGGGGGTGCAATGGGGAATGAGATCACCTTTTACATCTTTTTTCTAAAAGGGGTCACTGCTCTCAGCCCCTGCCAGCTGTTCCTTCACTACAATGGCATTAAAACAGGTTGCCAGCCCCACTCCTGAAGTTTCTGATTGAACAGGTCTGGGATCCAAGAGTTTGTATTTCTACTGAGTCTCCAGGTGATGAGCTGCTCCTGGTCTGGAGCCCACCCTTTCAGAACCATTGCTTAAAGGGCCCAGGACTGATAGAACTTTGGATGTTTTAAGAGACCCGATTAATCTGGATATTTATGGAAAATCTCCAGATTTTTAAATACTTAGAATAAAATCAAATCTTAAAGGAACACAATGTGGTGTAAAACTACAGGTTAAACAGAACACTGTGGCTGTCAGAATTTCACCTCTGATCTGAATACTTTTAGGGCAACCTTATACTGTCTGCTCTGGAAATTGAGGCCCAGAGAGGAGCTGTGGTTCAGTCCATAAGCATACAGCTAGTTTGGGGCAGAGTCATAACCGGAACCTAGGTTTCCTGTCTGTCTGCCAAGTGTGTGTGAGCGTGCGCACTGGTGTTAGTCCTAGCATACTGTCTCCCAAATAATTCCCTTCGAATAGAAAACTACTGGTATGTAACTTTGAAAATAATAGCCACACTAGGCACAGTCCTTAGTACATTATACTTTATGTATATCAACTGAATTAATCCTAACACCAACCCGATGAGGAAGGGTTATTCTTCCTATTCTTACTTACTGATGAGACTTCCAAAGCACAGAGAGGTTAAGTAATTTGCCCAAGGTCACAGAGCTACTGGTAGACTGGGGATTTGAACCCAGGAAGTCTAGGTTCAGGCAGAAAACAGCAAATGACTACGAACCTTATTTTTTATCATTTAAAACAAATCTTTTCCCCCTGCAAAATGGAAGTCATGGATAGGAATGTGACAATTTTAATCCTGCTAGGAAATTTGGAAATTAGTTGGGCAGAGTTCCTCCCCACTCCATTTTACAGAAGTGGAGACTGAGGCCCAGAAAGGAAAGGGGATTTGATCATCCTGAACATTGATCTTGCTTTTGGGCCGGTGGAGATGAGGTAAATGTCCAGCACGTAACTGCTTCCTGAGAAAGCTGCTTGTACCTGAGCCCATCCCCTCTAAAGCGTTTGCTCCCCAGGGAGGGTCCGCCTGGGTTCGAAGCGGGGGTAGTCCCTCTGAGCGGACTGTACTTCAAGGTAAGGAACAGGCCCCTGCTCCAGAGCTGCCTGTGTAGTTTGAAGTTCTCTGAAGTGCTGTAAGACAAAGCATGCTAAATAAACAACCCCATGGGCACAGTGTGTTTCTGGTCTGTGGTGTTTGCTTTTGTCTTGATTGTTCCTCGTCTCTCCCTTTGGTTTCTTTCTGTGAAGTGTGTCCTTTCCTCACACCTGTGCTGTTTTCACAGCTTTGAGGATCACGATGAGCATTTTCATCTCTGAAAATATGGAAGTGTGGACTACAGGACCCCGGGGCCAACCTGTGGTTGGAAGGAGCTGAAGCTCAGAGGGCTAGAGATCTTCTGGGACCTGATGGAGAGCCAGCACTACCTCCCCCCCCTCCCCGCCCCCCCGCTGCCGGTGCGAGAGCTCAGCCTGAGCAGGAGTTAGAGCTGTAACAGGATTCAAGCCATTATAGAGGAGCTGAGCTATTGGGGATCTTCCTGAGATCAGTCCATCCACCCATGATTTCACTGGCGGGGAAATTTAACCCCCCAGTGGACGGTGCCTTGCTGGAGGTCAGACTGATGGGGGTAAGGATGACTGTGGTCTTGGGAAACTCTTCCCCACTGTGTGCCAGGTATTGTTCCAATTGTGTTAGAATCATTAACTCATTTATCTTCAAACAATCCTGTGATGAGGGGGTTGTTGAGGGGGTTGTTACCATCCCTGGCTTTAGAGATAAGGAAACTGTAGAGGAAGTCACTTGCTCAGGCTGGTGATAGAGGCTGCATTGAAACCTAGGCAGTCCAACTCCATCCCTTCTTGCACCTTTTGAAATCATGACAAGAGGGTGGTTTTTCCTGAGCAGGATGCAAGGGTGATTTCTTTCCCGGGTTCTTGTCCAGATGGATTTGAAGAATGAAGCCACGGACAAAAGGTGGTAGCTGAAAAGGTGGATATTTATTGGAAACAAGTACAGACTCCCATGTAGGGAGGGGGTCCCAAAGAGGGTGACCCACTAAACTCCTTTTTCCTAAGGTTTATAAGGGCTGCAGTTCTTTGTTTCTTCATGCTGCCTTCCAATTGGTAGAATATTAGCTCCAAAGCTCAGACCCCACGTGGTGCCACCTCCTTTTTCTCCCCCTTCAGTGGTAGAATTCTCTATCTCCTGTGAAAATCTGTTTTCCTCTTTCTCCCATTTGTCAGCATTTCTCTGTCCTCTGAAAGTTTGTTTCCTCTTTCTCCCCATACCCTGTGGCTTTTCCCTATCTTCTGTGAATGGGTGTCTTCCTCTCCTCTTATCCGGTGGCACCTTTTGTTCTCTGTGAATGTATGCCTTTTGGCAGCTCCAAGCCCCAACCAACTATGCCCCCCTCCTCCATGGACCCCCTAATTCCTAAAACTCCCTAAACCTGCCCATTTTACCCCTAAAAACTCCTTTCAGTGGGTACCATTACAATGCCTGGCTCTGTGTTGGTTGCAGGCATATAAACACGAGGTGGTGCTAAACCTTGAGGGGGAGGATGGAAGTGTGGGAATAGTGGGCAGCGTGGAAAAGATGATGGTTTTACTGTCCTGGAAGCCAGGTGCTAACATGAAACTATGGCTCCTGGTCCTGAGTCTTTCCATTCCATCATTGGGCCTCAGCAGCCCTCAGAGAAAATATTCTCTGGATGATTGTGCTTTATGTTTATTGAAAGTCTTTTGTATGGAATCATATCTTAGCCACAGTCTCTTCATTTTGAAAGTAAGGAGGTGTGTCCTAGCTGCCTGATTGATTTAAGGCTGTATAAAGGTCAGTTGGGCCCTTGATGCTAAGTAAATTAGGGCAGTCTTATGACGCCAGGCTCTCTCCTCCACTCCTCCCCACCCCAAGGTGGGTTTCATTCCAGCTTTAGAATGTTTAATTAGAACATAGCTAATGTAGTCTACCATTGTGGGGAGAACGGGGAGCAGATCTTTTTTCAGTGAAAGGCAGAGGTGAAAATGTACTCTTGAGAAAGTTACTTTGAAATCAAAACTTATAAATTGCACTGGGGTTTATGTGAACTAAGGGATCTGCTTCTTTAGTGCTGTAAGTGCCTACTTTTGAAAAGTGAATATTTGTTAAATAACCCTGTCCAGTTGCCCTGCTTTTTTAAAAAATAATATATATTTTTATTGATTTCAGAGAGGAAGGAAGAGGGAGAGATAGAAATATCAATGAGAGAGAATAATCAGTGGGCTGCCTCCTGCGCGCCCCACACTGGGGATCCAGCCTGCAACCCGGGCATGTGCCCTGACCGGGAATTGAACCGTGACCTCCGGGTTCATAGGTCGACACTCAACCACTGAGCCACACAGGCTGGGCCAGTTGCCCTGCTTTTTAAGGGCAGACGCTGGTACTTTGACTTGTCTTAAAGCATTGAAGCACGTCGGCATCATGCTATGAAATCTGTTGCTGGGATGAAATAACTTCTTGAGATCTTAGTGCTGCTCATGATTCAGAGGCTTGGAATTGGAATGCTCAGAGAAGCCTCATTTCCAGCCTACTGACTCACGGTTTTCCTGCAATAAAATATCAGTGGGAATGGAAACATCTGGAATTGGCAAACCCATCTGAATAACGTAGAAAATCAAGGGAGGGAATTTTTTTTCCCCCACATGAAAATGTTCTTCAAGTGTGTCTTTGTGCAAATAAATTTTAGCTGACATTTAAGTGAACACTGACATGTCAAAATAGTTAATAACAGCTACCAATTGTGTATCACTAATTTACAGAGTGCTTTTTGCAGGTTTGTCTCATTTGGTAGCCTATTCTATTTGGACAGGAACATTTCGTGGAATGTTGTGTTTATAAACTGTCCCATTCCACAGTCTTGTTACTAGACTAGAACCATTATGGATATGGCATCTGGACTTTAATTCTGAATATACCAATGCCTCTTCCATTTTGTTTTTGTGGATAATTTTTTATTGATTTCAGAGAGAAAGGGAGAGGGAGAGAGAGATAGAAACATCAATGATGAGGGAATCATTGATCAGCTGCCTCCTGCACGACCCCTACTGGGGATTGAGCCTCCAACCCAGGCATGTGCCCTTGACTGGACCCTTCAGTCTGCAGGCCGACGCTCTATCCACTGAGCCAAACTGGCTAAGGCAAGGGAGGGAATTTTATAATCTCTGGTTCTTGAGGAACAGGATTGGTGGGAAATGGTTTTACTAAGTATCTTTGTGTAATTCAAGACCAACCAACCCCTTTTCCTGTCTCCTGAATCCCATTCTCTCTCTGCTAAGACACCCCCCCACACCCCCAGGGATTACTCTTGCCCCCTTCACCTGCCATTTTTCCTTCATTACTGATTCCTTCCTAAACATTCCAAAGACCTTGAAGAACCTCCTTGCAACAAGTCCTCTGCCAGACAGTAGCACAATGGGGTGCAAACCTTCCTCTTGTTTATGCAAGTCTTAGAAGGAGATGGACAATGAAAAAAAAAAGTACAAATTATTGCCTGGCTGTGTAGCTCGGTAGTTGAGCATCAACCCATGCATGAACCAGAGGGTCACAGTTTGATTCCCAGTCAGGGCACATGCCCAGGTTGTGGGCTTGATCCCCGGTGGCGGGGCATGCAGGAGGCAGTAGATGGATGCCTTTCTCTTATCATCGATATTCTCTCTTTTTCTCTCTCCCTTCCTTTCTCTGAAATCAATAAAAACATTTCTTTTTTTAAAAAAGTATAGATTATGATCAATGCCTTGAAGGAAAAACCAAAACAAAACAGAACGTGGTGCTGGGTTTCTCATTCCTTCTCCAAATTGACACTGTTGACCATTCTCTCCTGAACTCTCCTCCTCTGGCTTCCATGGCAACATACTTGTCCTATTTTTCTTCTCTTCCTCAGTCTCCATGAAAAGGACAGACCTATATTCTTTTGTCCAGCCCTTGATGACTGCTTCTGTCTCTTCTCTCCTTATGCTTTCTCCAGTCCATTCTTTTACAGCAGCGTTTCTGCTGCTACCCCCCAAACCTGTGTCCATCTGGACCTTTGACTACCTCTGTGACAGTTCCACTTGGATGTCCCAAAGGTGCCCCAAATCAGGTGTCCAAAGGGAATCTTTCTGTGCTCCAAACGTGTTCCTCCTTAGCAACCACACCACCATTCACAGAGTGCCCAAGACAGGAGCTTTGCAGTCATGCAGCTCTCCCCACCTTCCTATCCCAGTGCTGAGGAGGAACTGAGGCCCGTCAATTCTGCCTCTTTCTTTAGACTCTGTTTTCTTCTCTCCATTCCCACTGTCACCACCCAGGCCAGGCCACTGCCATCTAGTTCCTGGATTACTGCAATAATCTTCTTCCAATCTTGCATCTATTCAACCCATTCTCCATGCTAACTCATCTTTGAAATATGCCTAAACCCTCCAGGGCAGCCCATCCTTCTTCACATGAAGTTTAAACTCCTTAGCCTATTTTATTAGGCCTTCAAAGACCCAGCAATTCCTGCTCACTCTCTCCTGCCACCGTTCAGTTTTACCGTATGTTCTTGCATACCTTATAAGAGCTAGGTGCCATGTGAGGTATTGACATTGCCCAGACATTCTGAACATGATTAGAAGGCCTCAGTGCTCTGACTCCTGTGGCCTCTTCAGCCTCAACTCAAACCTCAGAGGCCCTCACGCTCTTGGTTTCAGCCATACTGGCCTTTCAGTTCGTTGGAAATACCACATCCCCTCCCACTGAGGCCTTTTGCTGGAATGTCCCATCCCTTCTACCACAGCCCACACAACTTACTAACTTCTACTTACCCATAAGATCTCAGCTCAGTCAGATCAATATTTCTTAAAGAGGCCTTTCAGGCTGGCACAGAATAGGACAGTTTCTCCCAAATGGGCATCTTGGCTTCACAGGTTGCATAGTTGCACTGATCAGTTCTGAATTTGTCATTATTTGTGACTGATGTCTGACATGTCCCATTCCCATAAAAAATCAATTATAGTCTATCATGTATCTGTTTTTTTGTGTGTGTTTGTTTTTACTTGCCTGAAATGTGATTATTTAATAAATATCTGGGAGGGGCTCAATGAATATGGCTGGTATTGTTGGTTATTTTGCTTTTGTTCTTGAACTTAACAGTTAGGTGGTGAATAGTTTATGATGATGGCCATGTGTGTACTGGGTTTTAAGTTTATACATGAGTGTGTTCAGGGGGCTTCTTTTCCTTTCCTAGTTTCCCACCTCTGCATCATTTAATCAAGGAATTATAAAAATGTGGACTTTAGAAGTTGTCTAGTCCAATCCTTTCCAACCTTTTCTAAATATAAGGAACTAAAATGATAGTGGTTATATTTTTACTGTCAGTTCAGTGGGGAAAAAATGAGTAGTTATAGAAAGCTACTATGAATTTAGTTAATCATGTAAGTGACTTTGAATTTTTTCATAATAGCATCTACATATATTTGAAAAATAGTAGTCTGTACTCATGAAAGACAATGAATGGTGGGCATATGGATTTATAGCATCAATAACTCCATGCCCCTGGGATCTCTGTCAGGAACCAGCCTTTGATTTGGGTCTTTGTTACATCTACATCAGATTTAGAACTGGCTCCATTTCTTCTGTACATGCATTTGATTTGACCTGCATGATGTTTTTAAAAATTTAGAGCAAACATTTCAAAAAGTTGGGAGATTTTTCACAGCACCAGATTTCCAGCTTAAAACGCTAGAAGAACTAGGCCTTATTTCCTGTATGGCCCAAATCACCTGGTCTTGAACAGTAGCTGCCTCCTTTACAAATGCCACACTTTTAAGTTTGTCACAGTCCTCACTTATCTCTGTTGCTACACAGCAAGTTGCTGGTATGAAAGGTAACAGGCAACTTAATGACTTCACCCCTGAGTGGGAGACCTCCTGTCCATCTCTCAGAGGCTTGTGAGCAGAAAGAGCTGTCCAGAAACCTGGGTCCTTGTATTCTCACTGTTACTGACCAGCGTGGGGACCTTGAACAAGCTATGTAACCTCTCTGAGCCTCAGTTTTGTCATGTCACCAACGTGTAATAAATACCTTCTGGCCCCCAGAGAGGTGTTTGATCTGTTGAGGGAAAATTATATAGAATGGAACATGTTTGCTATTAACTACCCCATCTTCTCTTTCCTTATCATGTCTGTTTCTCATGGAGGGGATTTATTATTTTTGTTGCACCTTGATGTTTCTTTAAGAAATCAGGGTGGAAAGGAGAGCTATTGATTCTCCCTTGCTATCTCTTCCCACCATTTCTTACTCATTATCTGGAGGCAGCTCTGCTCCCTTCATCCCATGTCCTCTGTTCCTGTGGGGGTCCCACAGCCATATGCAAGCTCCTGCAATGATACCCAAGACCCCCCAAAGTTGAATTCCGAATATCAAAGACTTGTAGCTGCATTATTGCCTGTTGAAATACTCAGTAGTTAGCCAACTGTGGTGTTGCCAAAATCCATGAAATGCTAACTGAACACCAGGCCAGCGTTCTGTAGGCAAAATGTTCGGTTCTGCGTAAATTTATTGTTTGAGAGGAACAATACCAGTGCTTTTGTCCTTCTGAATAGGGAAGGGAGGGCAGACATCAATGCCACAAATAGGAAATACACAGGCGTGTCTGTCTCAGAGGTGACGGAAGCAGGGTGGGGCAGTGGGAAGAAGGAATGTGGACTTTGGAATCAGGCAGATCTTAGCCTGTGAGGGGATAGCTGTGGGACCTTGGGTAAGCTGTCCTTTCTGAGCCTGTTTTTTCTTTAATAAAACAGGGATAAAAGATGTCAGGGAGCTTCATGGTGAAGGTGGCAGTTCTGGAAAAGCTACTGGGGATGCGACTGGTGCTAAATTAAATCCCATTTGTGATTAAAAAAAAAAAAGATGTGTTTTGTCTTTTAATTTTATCCTCCGTTTTAGTTTTTAAAGACTTTGATGAGAATGCCAACTTCATGAAGTTTAAGGATTAAATTAATGGGTGTGTAATATATTAAATGAGCAACATAGTACATGAAACTGCCTCTCCCATGTTTTTCTGAAAATCCTTTTTTTTTTTTTACCTCCTTGAAATAGGCTTAGTGGGTCAGCTGGTGAACAGAGAAGTGGGTAAAAAGTTATCTGACTAATGTTCATAATGATCTAGTGTCTAGTGTGATTCTTTGTTCAAACATATTGGCTCAACATTTTCTTGTGTAGGTAAAATGGAGCTGCTACTGATTTTTTCCCCATTTTGTTTTGTAAATAAATGAAAGCTAGATTGTCCAGGAAACGGAACAGATATTTCTTCTACCTTAATATTTTCCCAGACATTTCAGAAAAGTGTAGGATTGACCAAGCAGGACACTTACCCAGTCACTCTGTAAACCCAGCTCAAGGGGCCTGCAGGAAGGGACAGAGCCTACCCACTCCCCCCTCCACAGTGATGGGCTGCATGATTGAAAACCTCTTCTCTGGCTGGATTAGAGTAATTGATGCTTATGCTAATAATTGTCACTTAGAAGAGAGGGAGATAATTCAGGGAGACCTGACTTGGAAATGATTGTAGTATGTATTCAGGTGTGGGAGAATGTGGAATTCCCACTCTGAAATCTGATGTGGAGTTAAAGATTATACCAATTCTTGCCCTAGCCAGTTTGGCTCAGTGGATAGAGCATTGGCCCGTGGACTGAAGAGTCCTGGGTTCGATTCCTCCATTACAGGCTCCATCCCTGGCCCTGGTCGGGGTGTGTGTGGGAGGCAACCAATCCATGTGTCTTTCTCACATTGATGTTTCTTTCTCTCTCCCTCTCCCTCTCCCTTCCACTCTCTAAAAATCAATGGAAAAATAGCCTTGGGTGAGGATTAACAACAAACAAGATTATACCAATACTCTGAAGAATTTAGGGTGGGCTGGAGAGTGGGCACCTGCTGTTGAAATGAAGAAGGTGGGCCCCAGACCAGAGTAAAGGCATTAAGAAGACACTCTGCTCTTCCAGGGCTCTTGAGAAGTGGAGGCCATGGAGAGTTAGTTCCCTAACAGCCCCCACCCACCACCCAGTTGCCTTCATTTCTTGTTTCTGTAGGACTCAGTGACTGGCGGGTTGTGTAAAGGGTGTTGGTGAACTTGATGATGAGTTGGATACCAAAAAGAATCTTGGAAAGACTGAGAAGAGCTTGGGAATGTGTTCTAAGATGCTAGACAAAGAAGAGATTTCTTATTAATGCTTATCTTTCTTCTCAATCTATCTTTTTTATTGTGATTGGATAAGAACAAGCCTAAGGAATCTTTACCTGGAGGAATGGCTGCCCTGAGATGGGTGCATTACTATTAAGAATGCTTGTTCCCATTGCTCGGGTGGGAGTTGGAAGGATGAGGTGCTGGGTGGAGAGAAGAGAGCGTCTTAAAGATGGAGTGTTGGAACTTTATCAGGAATAGAAGTGGAAGCTCTAACAACTCTCAAAAAAATTAGACTATCTTTGTGGACTATGGGCAAAAGTTTGTAAGATTCTGGCAGCTTTTAGATGTTCTTGGGTTTATTGCTCCAATTACCTGTTGCTTCTCTGTTGTGATGAGAGGTAGAGATCTCCAAGATGAAAAAGGCTCTGTACTTGTCTTCAGAGGGCTCAGGTAGAAGGCTGGGCAGGCAAGAAAGTTGGGGGGTGGGGACCATGCTCTACTCAAAAACTCAGTTGGGAAGGAAAGAACCTGGGCATAGGGAATGCCTGGGCTGGGCCCTGAGAGATTGTCAGGGGAGCCTGCCTCAACAAGGCTAAGAATTGTTAGGGATGTTTCCCAGGTCTTTCAGGAAATGGACTATTGTCCTGTAATGGGCATTTGAGACCCTATTACATCATCTTCGGCAAGTTACTTCCCCTCTCCAGCCTTCACTTTCCCCTTCTGTCAAATGAGGAAATTGGGCTCTTACTCTATGCTTTTAGGATTTCATAAGTAGAGTCATCTTGCTCTTAGTGATATCAAAACTTGCATCAAATTGCTATACCTTTGAAATTCCTGGAGTAGATAAGGAGATTTGCTGCAGTGATTGGTTTGGGGGCTGTTATTTTTCGAGGGAATGTCTGTAGAACAGTTTCTGGTCTCATTTGAGGAAGTCATGGTGTCAGGTCATGAGACACAACATGTGGGGAAGCTCAGATCCTCTCCTATGGCTTTCAGCAGGATGACTCATTAAGCTCCAGGGGAGTTTGGCTCAGGCTAGGAGGTTGGTAACCTGGCCCCTGCTGCTCCTGGTGGTGCAGAAGCTCAGGGCTGCCCACGCAGCTGCTGTGACTGCTCCGTGGAAGGCACCGAGAGGGCCCCGAGCTGTGTACACCAACAGTGACAGCCAAATATTTTCGTGCAAATTAAATAGCACACCAAATGGGAAATGCATCTTAATCTTCTTTAAATACTTACTGCTCATTTGCCAAGGTTCTAAGTAATGCAATTTCAAAGGTTCAGAGGCGTCTAATACAATTTCCTCCCCTCTGTACATAATTCTATGCCCATTGTGTTACTATTAGAACCATTAGGGAATTATAGAGTTACTTTCTGCTTTTCAGTTGCTGTAACATTAGCCTCGAGTCAGTCTGTACTGGCCATATTAATAAGCAATGACTGAAAATTAAAAAGAATTCAGTAGACTCCTAACTTAAGACTTTTCTGAGCCTTTCTACCTAGAGTTTAGGGGCTACTACAGGCAGGTAGGCTGATACATGGGGACGTGCTTTGGGTTAGTTGTTCAGAGACTCAGTTACTAAATTCGCATCTATAAAATGGGGACAGAACTATCTGAACTCCCAGTCAGTGGCATACTTGAGTTCTGGCTAGGAAATAATTCAAGACCCAAACTATAAGAGAACATCTATCTATATATATAAAAACCTAAGCGACTGAACGACCAGTTGACCAGTTGCTATGACGTGCACTGACCACCAGGGGACAGACGCTCAATGCATAGGATCGGGTTCCCTCCTGTCTGGATTGGGCCTGTGGGGATTTGGCTCCCTCCTGTCTGGATTGGGCCTGTGGGAATCAGGCCGAAACTGGCTATCTGACATCCCTCGAAGGGTCCCAGATTGCGAGAGGGTGCAGGCCAGGCTGAGGGATCCCACTGGTGCACGAATTTATGCACCGGGCCTCTAATTTATTTATAAAATCACAGAGGTAGAAAGAGTAATTTGTAGAAAAACGGGCTTAGGAAGCAAGGTATAGAGGTAAAGGAAGGGCCCTTGGAGCTTGGGAGTAAGGAAGCTAATGGTAACTACTGCTACTAATAAAAGAATTAACATTTCTTATTTTTTTATTTTTATTTTTTTAAATTTTTTTTTAAAAATATATTTTATTGATTTTTTACAGAGAGGAAGGGAGAGAGATAGAGAGCTAGAAACATTGATGAGAGAGAAACATCGATCAGCTGCCTCCTGCACATCTCCCATTGGGGATGTGCCCGCAACCCAGGTACATGCCCCCGACCGGAATCGAACCCGGGACCCCTCAGTCCGCAGGCTGACGCTCCATCCACTGAGCCAAACCGGTCTCGGCAAGAATTAACATTTCTTATTTGCATACTAGGTGCCAGGTACTGTGTTAAGTAATGCCAATTAAGAAACTCATTTGGTGGCACACTAGCCCTGGGAAGGAAGCTCTTAGAAATATCCTGCACATGGGAACTCTTGTCATCTCCCCTTTCTCACAGTCCATTTGCAAATACTTGCCTTTTACTTTTCTCCTGCCCATTTGGAAACAGCCAAAGTTGGTGCCTCTAATGATGCTTTTCTTACTCTCCCTCTTTCAGTCATTATGCTAATCCAGCTGTTACATTTTGACTGTCTACAGCCTGAGTTTGTCTTATAGACCTGTCATATTTGGCCTTGATTGTATTAAAAACACACGCAATTGAATCTAATCAGCCCTGAGCTTCTGCACCACCGGTAGCAGCAGGGGCCAGGTTACCAACCTCCTAGTCTAGGCCAATTCTTAGCAGCATCTAAGAATCCAGGTGACTATTAGAAAAACTGGATGTATGCTTTCTTACGGAAATGTGGCAATACGGATCTGCTTACTCACATACCAGCATCAAACTACTATTCCCTGTAGACAGGAATGATCTTCAATTTTTCTCCCAATCTCCTTTTCTTCATTCCCTTTGTAACTACCATACTGAGATCGCTAGGAGCAAATACTCTTTGTAAGATAGAAAAAGAAATAACTTTTGGGATAGAGAATAAATTCTGTATGTGTATGTTGAATTCAAGTTGGTGGTTTAAGAAATAGGCTTAGTTTGGTAACAGAATATTTGGTATTTGTGAAGTAACTTGTTCTCATGGTACTTTTTGCATAGGTGGGCATATTATCTTTTTAAAAAATATATTTTTATTGATTTCAGAGAAGAAGGAAGAGGGAGAGAAAGATAGAAACATCAATGATGAGAGGGAATCATTGATCAGCTGCCTCCTGCACACCCCCTACTGGGGATCGAGCCTGAAACCTGGCATATGTCCTTGACCAGAATCAAACCTGGGACCCTTCAGTCCACAGACTTACGCTCTATCCACTGAGCCAAACAAGCTAGGGCAGGTGGGCATATTATCTTAATCTGTTATGCTTGGAAGAAGGGCTCTACCCCCTACTTGCAGGTTTGTGACTTGTCAGAAGTTAAAAGGTGACATACTTAGATCTACTCTTGATAAAATTATTTTTATTGTACTATCCTATCTAATAAAGATGAAATATGCAAATTGACCATAACTTCGCATCAAAGATGGCAGCACCCACAGCCAATAAGGAGGGAATATACAAATTGACGTGACAAGGCGAGAGGCGGAAGGCGGCTTGAAGGTGGTGCCAGCAGCCAGGGGAAGGAAGGCTTATTCTTGCACAAATCTTCATGCATCGGGCCTCTAGTTCAATATAAGGAAATAGGAGGAAACAATATTTTCTTTAAAACAAATGATAGCCCAACTGGTGTGGCTCAATGGTTGAGTGTCAACCTATGAACCAGGAGGTCATGGTTCAATTCCCAGTCAGGGCACATGCCTGGGTTGTGGGCTCGATCCCCAGTAGGGGGTGTACAGAAGGCATCTGATTAATGATTTTCTCTCATCATTGATCTTTCTATCTTTCTCCCTCCCCCTTCCTCTCTGAAATAAATAAAAATACATTAAACAAAAAACAAATGATAGATTTGATGAGTTAAGTGAGATAATGTATATGAAAGCACTTTGTGCATTGTTGGGTATTGAATCAATAAGTTATTGGAGATGTTTTGAGAGCGTTATCATCTTATCATTTCAAGCTGAGACTTTTTATATCTTTTCTTTCTGTCTCTCGGTACCTGGCTGGACAAGCCACTTACCCTCTCTGAGCTTTTTTCATATAGTACATATAAATGTGGCGGATGTTATCTCCAGCACCCAGTACAGTGCCTGGCATAGAGAAGGTTTTCAATATTTTTTATGCTGAATGAGTGAGTAAATAAACAAGGGGATTTTTGTGGCCTAACTGGGCTAATGCACACACAAGATTAAGCAGGGTATCAGCATGTATTAAAAAGTTTGCAGCTTTTAGTTTAGCCTGTTTTCTAAAACTTTCCCCTGGACACAGGCTGGAGGGTGCCCTGTGCTCTTGGATGGAGGGAAGCCAGGGCTAGCCAGGGCTAGCAGGTATGGCTACAGAACTCCATACAGGTGACAGCAGGCCACAGAACTCCAGCTATGTGTGAGACACTGGATGGATAGAAGCAAACTCACATACGTGCCAGAGCTGCCCAGATGCTCTGATCCATGTCCTTCCACCCAGAGCATGCTGGAGGCAAATGATCAGGCAGGGACAAGACCTGGAGATTAGGACCATTGGAAATAACACGTCAGGTCCAGAAGGGTTCTAGCGGTCATCAGGCCAGCCCTTTCTTTTTCCTGGCGCCTTATAGAGATGTGGAAAGAACAAAGAGCAAGGACTTTGGAGTTGGACAGTCCTGTCTGAATCCCTGCTTTGCCTTTTCCTATCTAACTGTTACCGTGAATCTTAGCTTCCTTGGCCCTCGTGGCCATTTATTGGTTGTTTGTGGGGCTTAAATTAAGTATAAAACATTTTTAGCACGATACCTAACATGCATCGTGTTAATGACTGCCATCCTGTCACAGAAAGGAAAGGGAAGCCCAGCGAGATAGGAATGGATGGTCAAAGGTCCCAGCTATGGGGAGTGGAGCTGCTGCTGACACCTCCTGATGTGGGTGTGTGGTGAGGAGAAGGGAAAGGGAGGGGAAGAGGTGTGTACTTATGGCCAAGATTGAGCTGCCTCTTTCTGGGATGAGAGCAAAGACAGCAAGCTTAGGAATATCAGGGCAGGACCTTACCTCCCTCTTTGAGATAAAATAGCCCAGCCAATTAATTTGAGCAAGAAGCTTCCAGCGAACTTTATGCAAGTCAGAAGATGATGTGTTTTGTATTCTAAATAAATCTTTGATTTCATCTTCCCCGGAGTGGTGTTGTTTTTCTTTGAGTAAGCTGTTAAGAAATGATGAAAATGACCTCTAAAAATACAACTTTGAGCATGTCACTACCGTTTTCCCCCCACTCAAGACAGATTTTGAATTTTTATTAGGTAGTATTTTAGGATTGCCATTCTTTCTCCCTCTCTTCATTGCTTTGCCTAGACCTGGTACTTAGGGACTTCCATAAGGCACACACACCCTATATCAGTAACCACTTGCCACTGGGGATGTGAGGGCAACATTATGATCTTATGCCATAGTCTCACACTGTATATCATTTTTTCTGAAATTCACTTGTTTCAAGGGTTTTCACAAGATAGCTCCATGCCTTTCAGAATTTATGAGTTTGTACCTGTGCAGTTAGGAAGCGGCATGGAACGCCAACTGCTAACGTTGTAGGTGAGGTTTTTTCTTTTAATCATTGCTTACAATGCAGATTGCATGAGACTTTTTCAATACCTAGAAATGACCATGCAGGAAGCTCCGATTTACCTTTTGTCACGATGCCTCACCAGGCATTGAAAGCTAAGCCCGCCATCTTCCCAAACCCAGGCTTTCTTTAAGGGGCAACTACAAGCTCTTTGTTTATTTTGAAATTTTAAGCTTCACTCACATCATGATCTCCTTAAATCTAAAATGTTGAAAGAACTAGGAAAAATATTCTTAGTTCTTTTATTTCTGCTGGGAATTCCCCTGGCAACTGCGATCTGGGAAAATAGACTATCTGCACACTGTGGAGGCTCTTGGCTTGTTTCTGCACTTTACTGTTAACGAATTGCTTTTGAATATTTGATCCTCACACCTCTCCTGTGCTGGAGGCAGGGACATTCTGCAGTTACTGACTCCAAGGAGCTGTTTATCCAGAAACACTGAAGGATGGCAGGAAAAGGTTGCTCTTGTTTCTGTGTATTCTGGGAATTAAAAAAAAAGTCAAAAGAAACGTTTTTCTACTAGCTGTGGTCTCAGAGATAACATCAGCCATTTCTTATTCCTGAAATCCATCCTTCACAGAGACGATGTTTCTGAAATCCAAACTTTGGGTCTTTTGGGTTTCTTACTGACACAACAGCATTGTTGTTATTTTACTTTTTAAAACTCAATGTCGTCTCTCTGGAGGCGGGTGCTCCAATCCCGAAGTCTTTCTGTTGCAGGGTTTGGGATTGCATATAATGTTAGGAATGGTAGAGTTCTCATTGTGGATGAAAACCTTTATCCTAATGTTTTACTGTTAGCTTGCACACTTGGCAAATTCTCTATAAAACTCTTTCCAAGTCTTGGCCCTCTGGAAGCGTGTTTTTTGTTTTGTTTTGTTTTCTTTTCTTCTTCTTCTTTCAGTAATGTGGATGACAGCATTGGCTTTGTGGTGAGCGACCAGGAACATGCCTATGGAAATTGTGTGTGGATGTGTTTCGCTATCACGCTGTGATATACTCTAGGCAGGTGAGTTGGCCAGGTAGGGCCTGGCTGGGCAGGTGTCATGTAGTTTTCCCACAGGCTACAGTCTCAAGGAAATGCTTCTGGGGCTAAGCACAGCAAAACTTTAACAAAGTAAGCCATATTAAGTATCAATTAAGTATTAAGTGCAAAATTAGACATTCAGAGCCAAGAAACCTCTCAGAATTATCAGTTCATTGAATGCTCTTCTCCAGGGAGGTCTGCAGTCCGAGTCTCTGTCTTCCAGTCATTCCAAGTGACTCACTGGTCTAGGTCTCGCATGCTTCCATGCCTTAGTTCCTATTTTTCCTTATCTATTACTAGAGGCCTGGTGCATGAAATTCGTGCACTTGGGTGGGTCCCTCAGCCCAGCCTGCGCCCTCTCGCAGTCCGGGAGCCCTTGGGGGATGTCTGACTGACCGCTTAGGCTCGCTTCCCACTGGGAGCAGGGCTAAGCCAGCAGTCAGACATCCTTAGTGTTGCTATGGAGGCGAGAGAGGCTCCTGCCACCACTGCTGCGCTCGCCAGCCGTGAGCCTGGCTCAGGGCTTCTGGCTGAGTGGCGCCCCCGCTGGTGGTCAGTGCACATCATAGTGACCGGTCATTCTGCCGTTCAGTCGATTTGCTATATTAGCCTTTTATTATATAGGATAAGTATCTGCATTTTAATGCTCAGACTGAAAAATTATCTTAATCCTTATGTCAGAGGTTTTCCTCTGGTTGTTCCAATGGAATTAGTGTGTGTGTGTGTGTGTGTGTGTGTGTGTGTGTGTGAGAGAGAGAGAGAAATAAATTTTCTTGCTGGTGAATTTTCCACTGGATTAGATGTTTGTTGAAGGCAGGAACAGTGTGGGTTTCTTCTGTACCCCCTCCCTATGGCTAGTCCCTGTCATGCCTGTGTGAATGGTGAGAGAAGGGTATGGTGCTACCTATTTCTCTAGGCCAATGATTTTCAACCTTTTTCATCTCATGGCACCTAAATTTCAGTGTACATCAAAAATATATTTTTGCCAATTTGATAAAAAAAAACTGGTATAATTTTGATTCATTCACACAGGACAGGCATTGTGTTGGCTGTTGTCATCTTTTTAAAATTTTGCAATCTAAGATAAAAGAAAGAGGTCAGTGCCCCTGGCTAAATAGTCAGTTATTGCATGTTTTAAAAATTCTTGTGGCACACCAGTTGAACATCGCTGCTCTAGACTTTGTACAGCTTGTACTTTGTATAGCTTGGACATGGAGTTTGCAGGGCAGAGGGTATAGTGGCTTTTCCATTGCATCATGCCCTGTTAAGAGAAGCAAGAATGAACATTTTAAGAAAAATGTTTCAAAGAGTAGAGGGATTTAGAAGTTTATAATTAGACTAGAGACCCGGTGCATGGATTTGTGCACCAGTGGGGTCTCTCGGCATGACCTGAGGGGATTGGGCCAAAACTGGCAGTCCAATGCTGCCTGCTGCTCCTGCCTGCCGCTCCTGCTTAGCTCCTGCCGTCTCTGCGCCTGCAGCCCTGTAGGCTTGCTGCTGCTCTGCTGCGGTCTCAGGGCTGCGGCAGCCAGCTGTGAGCCTTGTGTCTGGCACCTGTCGGTCAGCTGAGTGGCGCTCTCACTGTGGGAGCCTACTAACCACCAGGGGGCAGCTCCTGCATTGAGTGTCTGCCCCCTGGTGGTCAGTGCATGTCATAGAAACCGGTCGACCAGCCATTTGGTTGCTTAGGCTTTTATATATATAGATTTCAGAAAACAATGAGTAAAAACAAAGCATTTTGAGTGAAATAATTCACATAAACTGTGTAGTGCTTACTGAGCATTTCGCAAGCTCTCAACAAATGGAAACTGTATGATCCTGTGGTAACGGCTTAATCACATACAGTGGGGCCTTGACTTACGAGTTTAATTCGTTCCGTGACGGAGCTCGTAACTCAAATTACTCGTATGTCAAATCAAGAAGTGAACGAGTGAGACACGTGATGCTGGGCTGATGTTGTGGCATTCACTGTGACGTTCGCTGCGCCAACTAGCGGTGGGGTATCTGAAGCTGGCTCGTAACCTGAATTTTAGCTCGCAACTCAAAGCAAAAAATCGGCCGAGAGACGGCTCGTATCTCGAAAAACTCGTTATTGGGACACTTGTAAGTCAAGGCCCCACTGTATTGGTTTGGCTAACTGAGGGAATCCTGAATTATAATCCCTGCCCTCTGAACATGGCTAGTCTAGCAGACAACAGAGCAGTCTCTAAGGACAGAAGGTTTTGGTCCAGTCCACCTGATGACCATAACACCTCAGAGGAACTACTCGTGTTTTGTGGATAAGACTTTTCATGGGTAAAAATTCTTTTTTTGGTTCTTCAGAGATTTGATGATTGTTCAGGAGCATGCATAGATAAATGGACTTTATTTCTTTATCAGGCGGAATTTACCAGAGTTTCTACAATATTTTGCTCTGTTAGCTTTCTTATAGTATGTTAATGATTCCCATGTCTTGCCTGAACCTCTGAACTTTGACTTCTGGACATGTATCTTTGGTTTAGTCATTACTTAATAGATTTTGGAGCAGAGACTTTTTCATTGTTGGTTAATGAGTTTAGATGTACAAGGCAGACCCTGAATAAACAAACCCAATTGCTAGGATTCTTCTGTGTAGGTACCATCCTCCATTGGTAGTTGCCCCTGAGTGAACAGTGATGCCTGGTGCTTGTGTGCAGAAGAGCAGGAGGACCTTTCTCCAGAACAGCAGCAGTGTCGGTGTGGTGCCCTTCTAGTCCCCAGAGAAGCGATCTGAAGAAAGCTTCTCTGGCTTCTCCCTGTGCAAATAAATGCCTGCTCCCTGCCTGCAAGTCGCCTACTGCCTCGCTACTTAATGGGTGACCTATGGCTGCAGCATCACCCAGGAACTTGTTAGAAATGCCACCCTTCAGGCCCTGCCCCAGCCCTGCTGAACAGCAGCCACATGTTAACAAGGCCCCAGGGTGAATGGACAGTACCGACTTCTACGCATGGGCCACGAAGTTTCAGTCGCATTGTACATGCATGCCCGCATGTGGTATTTTTGTGGAAGAGCCACACTCAAGGGGCCAAAGAGCCACATGTGGCTCGCGAGCCACAGTTTGCCGACCACTGACCTAGAACATAGCTTCAGCAGTTATCAGCTCAATTAATTTTGTTTTATCCATAACCCCCACCCCACCCAGGATTATTTTAAAGCAAATCCAAGACATGTAATTTACCCCTACATATATCTTTTGCCCTTTTAAATTGTATTTTTATTGATTTCTGAGAGGAAAGGAAAGGGAGAGAGAGATTGAAACATCAATGATAAAAGAGAATTACTGATCAGCTGCTTCCTGCACGTCCCTAACTGGGGAGCCTGCAATCCAGGCATGTGCCCTGACTGGGAATCAGACGACCTCCTTGGTTTATAGGTTGATGCTCAACCACTGAGCCACACCGGCTGGGCCCATCTTACCCATTTTTAAGTGCATGATTAGTTTCATGGTGTTAAGTATGTTCACATTTTTGTGCAGCCAGCCTAAGAACTTTTTATTTTGCAAAACTGAAACTCTACAGATATTAAACAACATCTCTTTCCTTTCATCATAACCACAGTGTTGTCACACTTCGAAAAAGTTAATGTTATTTCTTCAATAGCTTCCTATGCCCGGTCATTGGTCAAGTTTCCCAGATTGTACTTTAGCTTAAAGAATGGAGTTCAGTCCTGGCTGGTTTGGCTCAGTGGATAGAGCGTCGGCCTGTGGACTGAGGGTCCCGGTTCGAATCCGGTCAAGGGCACATGCCTGGGTTGTGGGCTCATACCCCAATAGGGGGCGTGCAGGGGGCAAGCCGATCAATGATTCTCATCATTGATGTTTCTGTCTCTCCCTCTCTCTTCCTCTCTGAAATATATATTAAAAAACAGAAAAAAGAATGGAGTTCAGCATCTTTCCTACAGGAAATTGGTGACTCTGTTTGTTTGGTGAAGGACCTAGAGACAGTGGTGAGAATGGAGGCTCTTTTTCCCCTACCCTGTAGCCTGGCAGGATTTTGTATAAAGACTTTGTAATTTCCAGTCTTCTTCTATTTTTAGAAATCAAGAGTTTGGCTGGGAAAAGAGCATGAACTTTGTGTAAGAAGAACTAAGTCTGAGTCAGTCATTGCTTCTTAGAATTGGGTAACATATGTACTCTCATCATTTCAGGCACAAGGTTACTATGGAAATGGAATGAAATTGGAATATCATATAGCAATTAGAATGAATGAACTTGTCATATTTCCAACATGAGTAAATCTCAAAAATATGAAGTTTAGAAAAGCAGGTTACAGAATGACTTGTACCACACAACACCATTTATTTAGTGTTAAGCCAGAAAAAAATACTATAAATTACTTACGACTACCTATGTATAGTAAAAGTATTTAAAAAATGCTTGAACCAAAGGACTTGTATGCATGCATATTAGCATAACCAATGGACATAGCCACTGGGGTTGTGGGGGCTTGTCCGTGGTGGGAATGGTTGGGGGGGGGGGTCAATTGGGAAAAAAGAAGACATATGTAAAACTTTAGACAATAAATAAAAAACATGCTCGAGAATGATATCTGCACATTTCAGGATAGTGATCATCTCTCTAAATGACAGGAGAGTAAAACGGAATCATTGAATCTGTAGTTTTTTATTAATAAATTCTATTATTAAATTATTTTATCCCAAAGAAAGTGTGGCAAAGTGTCAAGATTCGCTAATGCTGTCTGATGGATACATGGGTTTCATACTATAACTCCTGTTATGTAGTTTGGAAATACTGCAAAAGAAATACTTTTGAAAACTGATCAATTTGTGTGCAAATATTTTGTAAATGCAAGTACGCAAAAATGTTAGTAAGTGTGATTTATTTCTACCCTCAGCTCATCACGAAAAAATTGACACTGTGTACAAAAATTATGAAACTGATTTAACTGGTATTGTTCCTGGTAGGATTTAAAAAAACCCAAAACCAGCCATTAAAAAGATTAAAAGGAGCCACTGTGAAGTGTTTGAGATGTCCAAAATTTGAACTAATCTGTGTGCCCTGCCCACCTTATCTATGTAGAGTCTGGTAAAGTTCCAGAGCCAGGGCCAGGGCCATTTTTTGTTTCATTGGAATTTGTAGTTCTGCTTCCAAGAAGGAGTTGAGGTGCCAGCGTGCCAGCTCTGCTGTGGCCTGTGGCCTTGAAAGCACCTTACACTCCCGGAGCCTGCGCATGGCTCTCGCTTTCATTTGTTGCCGTCCCATCTGTGGATAGCACTACTTCAGAGCCATCTGAGACAGATGGTGGTTTTAAAGATGCCTGAGAATGGCATTCTTGGGGATTCCTGGAGGACTGTTGCGTATTTAATCACCTTTCCCTATACTCTGGCCTTGTGCACGTCCTGATTTTCCTACCGTGCAGGTGGAGACAACTGATCACCCGTCTCCTGATAATCATCCTTGCCTAGAGGGTGTGTTAAAGGTCACACATTGGATATTTATTCATGAGGATGGAACTGAAACCCCAATCACTGTGGATGTTCTTTTAGGCAATCGGGAAGATTTAAGCTTTTAAACCAATGTATATGTGCTGGGGGTGGGGAGCAGAAATGTTAATTAAGCCGCATTGACGAAAATAATAGAATACTCCTTGCCAAGAGGTTAAATGATGTGCTCTTTCTGCATCAAGATACCCTTGATTGTGGATGTTTTATTGTTAGTAATTAAGTTGAGCTTATAACCATAGTCACATCCGGTACCTGAAGACAGCCCAAAGGTCTGCCTCTGGTCTAATGTAACCCTTGCAATTATGATTTTATTTCCCTCACAGAACCGATTTCAGTCCCCTTAATCATATTTATTGCTCTTATCTCAACTCTCAAATATCTCTAATCTTCCAGAAACATATATAATTATCTTTTAAGGGTCTGGATCGTGCCAGATGCAGCAGAGGAATTGCTTCCTGGCTCTTGCATGGCACTAAATCTTCCTGCATCAGGCTTTACCTCTTTAGGAGTGATGCTCTGTCATTTTCTAAGTGATTCATGGATTTGTCCTCTCATCCAGGTATTCATCAGATATTTATTGAGCTCCTCATCTGTGTGGGGTGCTGTGGTGGATGCTCTCGGGGAGACGGAGTCCTGGCTAAGAAAGAGACTCTCAGTGCAACCACAGAGTTGTTGTTTGACTCTGATGAGGATGGAACAATCGCTGGTTTTGACACAAACCCATGTATCGCTATTTAACTCAACCTCCTACCACTGCTGTAGTTCGCTTTAATTTTCAATTGCAGATAGTTAAAAGGGAGAGAGGCTAGTGCAAAATCACAGAAGGATTTACTGTATTTGAATGGTGGGGAAGTTAAGGATTGATTGGTTTAGGTTATAGCAACCAAGGAAATGCAGTTCAGTTCCATGCTAACGTCATTGCATAGGCACTGGACCCTGACTTTGAAAAGTAAGGGAATGTCTCATCTGATATATCTGATATATTCCCAGGCCAAGACTTTGAGCTTGGTTTTTCATGTGTATGAATCTGTGTCCTTGGGAATCTAAGTGGCTTTGACTCATGTCCAGCTTTTTTGCTGTGACAAGGAGACTCAGATGCCCAGAGACAACCATACAAACAGACCAAGCCCGAGAGGAGTGAGATTTCAGCCAGAATTGATTGATGCCTTTAGGCAGCAGCACCATCATTAATAGAACTGATTTTTTTTTTAAAGCAAATGAAAGACTCTCCCATCTCAGGTTAGCACAGTGAGATGCCTCTGCAGGGAATGAAGGTAGCTGCTCCAGAGGTGAATTAACTCCTTCAGTCAGGGAACTATTTAATAATCACATAATTCTATAGCTGGGAACTGGGATTCAGAGAGAAGTGACTCTCCTCATTTTAAATAGCATTTCTGAGCCCGGCCAGTGTGGGTCAGTGGTTGAGCATCCACCTATGAACCAGGAGGTCAGGGTTTGGTTGCGGACTCGATCCCCAGTAAGGGGTGTGCAGGAGGCAGCCGATCAGTGATTCTTATCATTGATGTTTCAATCTCTCTCTCCCTCTCCCTTATTCTCTGAAATCAATAAAAATAAATAAATAAATAGCCATTATCAAAATAAACAAGCATCCCTGAGACTGAAACTTCAATCTACTGAACCCTCTCACAAAACTGAAGCAGAGATTATAACTGCTGGGTGGTGTTTCTAATGGATTGCTTCCTTCGCCCCCTCCTTTTAGGGAATGTCAAGGATTTACATCCTTTATAATAAATGCAAAACTAGTTGTGAACTAAGCTAGAAGCAATTCTTTTAATTCCTTGTACTTTGGTATCTCTCTATATCTATCTCCGATACTACCCTTTTTAACCTAAATATACATGTTTATTAACACTTCCATGCTGGGCCAGGAACTAGATTTTTTTTTCTTGCATTTCTTCTGTCAATGTATAGTGTGTTTTTTTTTTAAGTTATAAATGTGACACTCATATAAATATAAAATGAGCACGTCAAAGAAGTATTTAGCTTATAATTGAGGGAACCAGGAGGAAGGTAAAACTGGTTCAGAGAGCATTTGAGGAACTGTGTACTTACAGGCACTGAGGCATATTGGAATAAGATTGCCAGGTCAGGTGCAAAAATGGTTAATGGCATGCAGGGCAATAAAACAATTACACTTGGGGCTCTCATTTCTAACATTCAGAAATCTTATGCATCTATAATGATAAAAATTGACAAGTTAACATGTAACTTTACAAAGTCTGAATCCAAATTAGTGGTACATTAAAACATCTCTTACAAATTAAACAATCCTTGAGTGTGTCTGTTAGTAATATTCCAGCCTGGCACTGAAACTACATACTGCCTTCCTTTTGCTTTATTTCCAAGCATTGCATAATGTTGTCTAATATCCTTAGAGTCATTGCACTTAGCCAAGGAGCCTCTGCATTCATTTATTTGTTTATTCTCTTTAGTAATTATTGAATGTCAGTTTTGTGCCAAGTGGTAGGGCAGGCATTAGAGATGAGCCCCTGAATGAGACAGATGAGCCTACTCTTGGGCCTCAGAGGCTACATACACCATAAACACCTGAAAGGGAGGCAGGGGGTTGTTTTCAGGAATCAGAAGCAATGGGAAAGATCTTTTGGGGCTCACAGTCCCTTTGGGCCCCAGTGTTTATAAGCTAGGATGAAACGCAGATACTACAGAGAATGACAACCAGAGCCCAGTACTCTCGGGGACAAGAGCAGACAAACACCGATGCCACGCCTTTCTATTCACATCTCATCTATTCCTTTTTAGTGACAACATTTCACAGCATCCGGATTTTGCCATCCCATGTGGGGGCTGCTATTGGCCTGGCCTGCCAGGTTTCTCCAGACGCCTCCCTCTGTTTGCCGCTGCAGGTACAGATGTGCTCACTCTTGATTTGACCAGTTTTGGACATAAACTTCAGCAGCATCTATAGCAGAGACCTTCCAGAGCAGCTGCTTTTCCTCAGGAGGGTTTTGGTAACCAAGAGCTCAAACGGCCTGGCTGTCAGCACAAGTTTCTTACAGCAAATATAGACATTTATTAAGGATATTTTGGGTGTTTGTCAGTTAAATTTATTATTTCAAAAAGTAATGGGGTGGGGGAGTGGCTGACATTGTCTTTGAACCATAAAACATTGAGCCGCAAGGAGTTGTGGAGCTCTTGGAGCTTCCCCCTGCCCCAGCTAACAGGTGGGGAAACTGAGGTACAGAGCAGCCAGAGATTAGCCTTTGTTGTCTGTGGTAAGTCACTACTGGCTCGAGATCTCGAGATTTTACTGTAGGTTTGGGTTCCTTCTGCCGCGGAAGCTCTCACCTGGAGCCCACAGTGGGATATGGAGGTCCTCCAGAGAGGTTGCTGTGTTTTCAGTTTGCATCTTTGTGTCTGTTTACAAAGACTGATGCTTGTCACAGAAAATTCAATTAGTACTGAAGGTTAATAAGAAAGCAAAAATCCTCTGAAATCACAGCACCTAGAGATGATTATACTAAATAGTTTTGTAATATCCTTCTAGACCAGTGGTTCTCAACCTTCCTAATGCCGCGACCCTTTAATACAGTTCCTCATGTTGTGGTGACCCCCAATTTCATTGTTACAAACTGAACATAATTAAAGCATAGTGATTAATCACAAAAACAATATGTAATAATATATGTGTTTTCCGATGGTCTTAGGCGACCCCTGTGAAAGGGTCGTTCGACCCCCAAAGGGGTCTCGACCCACAGGTTGAGAACCGCTGTGACCATCCTCTATATAAATATATGTATCTGCATCTGTACTTGTGTGTATATATATAATTGTGTAAATATACATATATATGTAGTGTCCCCCAAAATGTATACATGCACTTTGAATAATTATAAAGACAGTGTTTATTAAAATACATTTCATTTTCAAAATTGAGCTATCAGCTGTTAAAGTGTGTACACAATTTGGGGGAATATATATACTAGTATATCTTTATAATTTGTAGTTAATGGGACGAGCAACCTTTTCTTATGATTGTTCTTTTTTTCTTTAATCAGAAAAATGATTGTCCACTTAAAAAGCACAAATGAAATTATTTCAGGTTATATCTCTGGTGGGTGTGCTAACTGCAGAGATGCCCCGCTCAGGTTTCCTCTGTGGGAAGGGCTTGCTGGCAGTTGGATGGCAGCAGGTCTGCAGACAGCCTTGTGCTAGCTGGTGGTTCCCTGAGGCTGCACCTGGGCTGCACTTGTGCAGAGAGCTGCTCACTGCTGACCATCCCTTCCTGGGGCACCTGCCGCTGGTGCCATCTGGCGATATGGAGTCTCAAGGCTCCCTGGACACCAGACGACCACACGCATAGGCTCAGGCTCTGTCTACTTGGCATTCTATCTCTTCTTCTGCCCAGTCTGCTTCCAACTTCCTTTATGAAGGTCCATTCCTAATAAATATCTTGACTGCACACTCCATCTCAGTGCTGCTTCTGGGAACCCAACAGTGGGTTTTGTCCTTGCTTGAGGAGTGGTTCAGTAGCCATTGGTGCAGAGAACTGGCTACTGCAGTCCCTCCTGCAGCAAAGTCCTGGGAGCCAGTGGCATCTGGAGCTTGATCTCCTTCCTAATCCCTCCTCCTCTCAGAGTGAGCTCACCCTGTCCTCCCCAGCCTTCCTCAGAGGTTTGGCATTTGAAGAATTTGGCCTTAGGCCAGCTGCTGAAGCTGACTGCCCTGGGGTTTTAAGGATGAACTTAAAAGGCTTTCTTGCTGTGAGCATTCGCTACAATAATTAACTATTTTAATTGTTTGTGACATTAATCAGTTAATGATTTATCTGCTTTGAGAGACATTTCTCTAGGACAGTTTGAAAGCTCCTGCCTAGGAGTTGATTAAGAAGGTTTTTTGTAGTTGTTTTTCTTTTTCCCCTCCAACTGATACCCCTTTTTTTGGCTCTTACTTTCAACCTGCCACAAGATGAATAGTTCCTCTCTTGAGGTCCTCTATTTGCATAACCTCTGCAATCACTCTTTAATTTCCAGCAGAAATTGTAATGTCACTAGTCAGCCTGAAATGCATATGGTGATGGCAGGAGATGCCTTTTTGAAGCCTAATGGGGTTTTGTTCCAGTCACTGCATTTGCTCAAATGCTTTGTTGTCCTGGTTAATGCTGGGAGCAGCAATGGACCCTGTCCCTGCATCTTCTCGAGGGCCCCAGGGAGACCTTCATTTCCAGGCTGTTTGGGCTGCCAGCTCTTGTGCTGGTGGCATCTGGCTTAAAGAGAGCCACCGTGCTCTGGGGTCCCTTGGAATCTGTTCTCTCTTTTCATTAAGTACCATTGGAGGCAGAGAGAGTCATTCGTGATCTACACTCCTAATCCCCAAGACTCAGTTTATTTTGGTGCCTTTAACCTTCCGTCTTAGCCAGCAACTGCTATGTGCATTTTAGAATCTGTGTAAGTTTTAGGGAGATAAGGAAGGCCTGCAGTAGGTTTGGCCATTGCTTCTTTAGTACCTCGTTCTGTCCTTTTTGGGGGTGGGAGAGCTCCTTTAGGATTGTGCTGACACAGTAATCCCACTCTTTAGCACGAAGTGCCCACCTCATGGTCAGCGTGCATGCTAGCTAGGACTTAAGAGGTCTGCAAGACACAGTTCATATAAATGCAGACATTCAAAAGCCTCACTTGCTTAATGGATGTTTTTTAAAGCTATAATAAGTTATTTTTTCTTGAAAGGGCAAACTAGACCAGAAGATGCTGCTGAATAAGTTCTTATTCTGTAAAAGGTAATAGGTAAAGACCTGATATCAAAGAAGTTGTTAAGCTTTTTATTTCTTGTCCAATTTTCTCTATATGGGAGAAAGGTCTATAAAGGCACTCATGTGTGTCCACCTTTTTAATGACTTAGTCCTCCTTGGAGGAAGAGAAATTGTAAGTAGATAATACACCATAGAGTCTAAAAGTCTTTTGAAGTCCTTTAGTTCACTGCCTTCATTTTGGGTGGTGGGGAAGGGAAGAAGGGCAGGGATGATAGAAGGCACACATTTGGTGGGTCAGTCCCTACCTCGGCCAAGTCTTCTCACCATCATGCTGACACTTAGTGTTTTGTTTTTTGATGTCTGTTTTCTTTTTCAACCATAGGTTTCTGTAAAAGGGGAGGGTTATAGTTCACTTGGGAACCCCAGATTCCAAACAATAGGTATCTTTAACCCTTCCAAGTTTTGACAACACACAAAGATGTGCATTAGAACTTAGATATAGAGACTTCTGGAATGAAAGATGTGTGAAACACATGTGTCAATCTGGAATACTTCATGTGAGTTTGCAACACCCTCACCCTCCAATCTGAGTAGCATGGTATCACTCAGTTGTTACTTATTCTTGTTAATAAGATGCATTGGCCAGGAGTTTGAGCTAGATGTCTTGGGCAAACATTAACTACAGATAAGTGTCACACACACACACACACACACACACACACACGGTAACTACAGATTAACAGTGTATGTCTGAGTGATTACAGATGAACATATAGCCCATGGGAAGATCTCTGTTTGAAGGGCCATGGGAGGACAGTAAGATAACTCTACTGTTAGTGTCACAGGCATGGATGGATAGGGGAGCCTTATATTTGAGATGGGCAGAGCTCAAAGTAGAGAGGTGAGTATGGTGAGAAGAAAGGTTCAATATTGGGAAAGTGCATGCATGGCCTGTTTGGAGGGTACCTAGTTTGAAGTGGTTCTAATCACTCAGAATTGTTGTCAAATTTCATTACTTTAAAAGTTTAATTTCAGATTTTTAAAAAATTAGGACCTATATAGTTATGGCTGTTCTGGTAAGATGAGCTTGGAATCATCTGGAATGATTTGAGGCTAGTACAGCTGGAACACAAAATAATAGATATGTTGGGGCTGTAAAATACAGCAGAGGGAATATAGTCAATAATATTGTAATAACTATGTATGGTATTAGGTGGGTACTAACCTTATTGGGGGAATTACCTCCTAAGTTATATAAATGTCCGGTAAAGGTTGTAATATAATGAAAATGGTTAAAAGAACAAAAATCCCCAAATAGATATGATGATATCTGGAATTCATTTCATCTCCTAAGTTAGAAAATTGAGAAAACGTAAGTGTGCAGTCAAGGCCTTTGTGGTCTCCTTGGGGCCCTGTGTAGTCCAGGGTCTTGGGCTTCCTTCCCTTTTTCTCTCCCTCTCATTCTCTTTCATGCATTCATCCATGGGCATATATTGATTACCTTGGGCAGACACTGTTCTAGGTCTTGGAAATAAACAATGAGCAAGTCTCTGCCCTCAGGTTGACTCAGAAAACAGACAACTACAATTCTGAGTAATTCGTATCAGGTGCTACAAGAGCACAGAGGAAGAGCACCTTACCCAGTTTTGTAGTCCTACAGAAGTTTTTGGAGAAAGCTGGAGCCCGAAGAGCCAGTAGTGGGAAATAGCTGGAACAAGGAGGAGACATGGGGAAAAGTAAGAGCATTCTAGCCAGAGAGCATATTATGTTCAATGACCAGGATCCCAGTGAACACCCGCCTCCCTTTCCAGCCACATGTAGCTTAGCACGACTGACAATGGAGGGAGTGGCAAGAAGTGAGGCTGAGAGTAAGAAGGGGCTAGATAAATGAAGAGCCTTGTGCACCAACCTCAAAATATAGGTCATCATCCTCAAGATATAGGGCAATTGCAGGGTTTTAATCAGGGGAGTGAAATGCACGTTAGCTAGACCACTGTGGCTATCATGTAGAGACCAGACTAACTGAAGGCAGTGTGTAGCAACAACTGAAGGAGGGGTGTATTGCATAGTCCAGGAGAGAGGTGATGGGAGCCTGTTGTGGAGAAAACTGGACAGGTTCAAGAGAGAATTGTGAGGTAAAATTGATCAGTTGACTGTTTTTGATGTGAGTGGTAAAGGAGCGGCAGAAATCCAAGGTGGCAGCCGGTAGCAGCCAGGTTGCTCTCTTGGGCACAAGAACACTTGGTGGGGGCATTCACAGACCAGGAGTGGGGAGAGCAAAGGGTGTAGGTTTCTGGGTGCGATAGAGAACTTGGCACTGGGCTTGTTGAGTTGGCAGTACCTGGGGAACATCCAAGAAATTATGTGGACACTCCACCTTTGCCATTGGGAATCCTAACACTAAAAATAGTGAATATAGAATGTCAGAACTGTAGGGACTCCAAGGTTTGCCATGGACATCTGATTTTATGCAGAAAGAAAATGCTTAGGGTCACACAGATAATTAATGGTTAACCTGGATCTCATGTCTAAGTCTCTACCATCTGTCTCGGAGTGTTTCCACTCCTGTTTGGTGGTTTAGTAGCATCAGAAAAGTGTGCGGAAATAAATGTATGTAGCCATGTTGTCCCTCACTTGGGAAGAACTGCTGACAGGAAAAATGTGGGCCATAAATCCGTGTGGGGACTGTGCCCCATTTACATATCATTTGATTCCATCTGCCCTGTCTTAATATGATTATGCCAACTTTGTTAGGCAAGTGGTTGCTTAACACAGTGGAAAGTCTTAATTACTCTTTAATAGCTTTGTACAGAGGGAGAGTCAACGTTCATGTTTAATCATTTGGTTGTCTCTTGAAAAAGTTTATTTTAAATGTGTTCTGTTTGTGTACCCGTAAAATATATAAATGCATCCTTTTTACATTTTCATTTTCATTCCAGATTTCAGTGACAAAATATTTTCTCTTTAAAGTATTATTGCTGTATAAACAAAGCAAATTTAATGAAAAATTAAAAATTAAAAATCCACCCACAGTCTTTACATAACAACAATAAAATTCAAGCTTTCTGGGTCTTTTTTACAGCTTTTCCCTATCCATATGGTAATCCTACTTTACATTCACTTTTCTAACATTTTATTCCCCATCAAATATTTTACCATATTATTTGTTTCATTTATTCATTCACTCATTCTTTTATTTGGCAAACTTCTGAATGTCTTATAGATGCTAGTACTCTGCATGGTATTATGAGGGTATAGTAATGTCAGTTTCTCATGAAGCTGACATTTGAAGAACAGGCTAATAATGGCTGGGTGGGTAACATATCCTATATTATAAAAGCCTAATATGCTAAGTGTCCAGTCGTCCATTCAACCAATCAGTGTAATATGCTAATGATATGCTAAGGCCGCTCAACTGCTTGCTATGATGTGCACTGACCACCAGGGCGCAGAAAGTCAACCCATTAACCAGTCGCTATGATGTGCACTGACCACCACGGTGCAGATGCTCCGACTGGTAGATTAGCTTGCTGCTGGGGTCCGGCCGATTGGGGCTGAGCAAGACAGGCCAAACAAGCCATGGAGCCCTCCCGTGGTCCCTCTCTGGCTGGCCAACCTCCCACGTCCCTCCCCAGACCCCATAGTGCTCCGGTGGTGTCCCTCGGCCTGGCCTGCATCCTCTCGCAATCCAGGACCCCTTGGGGGATGTCGGAGAGCTGGTTTTGGCTCGATCCTGCAGGCCAAGCCAAGGGACCGCTAGTTAACAGATAATAAGTAAGACCTAGTGTTGAGTTAATAAACATGGTGCAGCTTGTTGCTCTCATTGTTGATGTAACATAACTACTTTCTTGTTCAACATTGTATCAGCCAGGGTCTCAGGGGCAAGCAGGTGGCACACCACATTAAGATAAATGGAGGAGGGCTTCCTGCAGGGACAAAGGTGTGGTCAGAGTGCAAGGAAACCTACCAGGATGGTGCAGTTCTTAGTGCTTGCACCTATTCACCTAAAAACACCTGTGTGTTAGGCAGACATGTGGTCAGTGCTAGAGAAGGGAGCTGATGCCTAAGGCAGTGGTCTGCAAACTCATTAGTCAACAGAGCCAAATATCAACAGGACAACGATTGAAATTTCTTTTGAGAGCCAAATTTTTTAAACTTAAACTATATAGGTAGGTACATTGTTATTAACTTAATTAGGGTACTCCTAAGGCTTAGGAAGAGCCACACTCAAGGGGCCAAAGAGCCGCATGTGGCTCGCAAGCCGCAGTTTGCCGACCACTGGCCTAGGGGATCTTCCTCCTCCAGGGAGTAAAGTTCACAGACCCAGACCGCAGGTCAGAGAGTAGAAGAGGAGGGATGATAAGGAAGAGGCACCAAGGAGGCCACCTGGTTCAGCTGTGAAATTGGCTGAATGGTGGGATCGCTGAGGGGTGGATGGGTGGGAAGGGAAGGAAGACTGAGTTGAACTCATTTGTTCCTTCAGGCAGAGCTTTCCAGTTTTGGGCAATGGATGGGTTGTAGAGGGGGAGGGGGAATAGGAGGGTGGCCTCCTGATGCTGGTTCCTTTTGGCCTCAGAAGCCTTTTCCTTTTCACTCCAGTATCATACAAATGTCACTCTCTATGACGTGATAAAGTTGGGGGGCTTTGACATGATGAAGTTGGAGGTGTCCAGGGGCTCCTCCAGTTATCAAGTCCTGTCATTCTGGAAATTCTCCCTTTAGTGTCTGAAGCTACACATGTGAGTACTGGTAATCATTATTCAACCCTAATCCTAATCAATAGTAACTGTGTGTAGTGGCCATTCTGTTGTCAAGGTGTGGGGGAAGGAAGATGGGGCAGGGGGAAGGGTTTTATTTTGAAGAGTGAGGAGTGAAGCACATAAGCTCTCCCCCCTCTGGTTGGAGTATAGGACAGGGGTGGGGGTGCTCACTGGAGGAAATGTGTCTTCTAAACTTGTGAATTTCCTGTTTGTGTTTTGCTGAGTATTACCAATACTGGGATCTGTTGGGCTTGAGAGCTAATGAATCAGTCACTTATGCTGAGCTTCATAGGGGAAAAGGGAATGGAGGTCAAAATCCAATGGCATCTCCAATGGCGCTGTGTGTGTGTGTGTGTGTGTGTGTGTGCGCGCGCACATGATTATGCATGTGTGTGTGCATGTCTTTGAATGAACAAAACCTTGGCTGTGTCCTCTGTTTTCAAAAGACATAGCGTTGTGTCTCGACTGCTGTCAAGTTATTCATTTTTCCATTGTTTTGTTCTGTTTTGGGCTCTGATGGAGGGAGAGGGGCTTGTCCAGAAAGGAGCCTGGAGACTGATTCTTTGCCTTTATTTCATCCATCCCCTTACCCATGATTCTTTACTCTGTACTGAAACGTTTGGCCATAGACTCTGAGCCTTGTCCCTTTTGGTCACGAGGCCTCTGGGAGTGCAGAAGGCCAGCAGTGAGCTTCCCTTCACCTTGGGATACATTTGGTTGGTCTCTCTCTACCTTTTTTATTGTAAACTGCCTCAAGTCCTTATTTTTGAAACTGATGGGGGTTTGAATAATAAATGAGTAAATTTTCTTTTATCCAAATCTAAACAGCCAGGAAAACTAAGTATGTTTTATTTCCACACTTCAATTTAATGAAAGATAAACTTGGATTATGATTATTAAAAATAATGAGTGAAATGTCTAGACTATGTCAGAAGATTCAGTCAGTCACAATGTTTGATTGTTTTTCTTCAGATCTCAGCACCATAAAATATCTCGGTCTAGTGCCGAAAGGTATTTCTAGTTACTGAAGTGCCTTTGAACCAGCCAAGACAGTCTACGTTAATTGCTGTCCCTATCTTGTCACTCCTCTGCTTGAAACCTTTCATGGCTCCCATTATCATGAAATTAAAAATCATCCTGTTAGCGTGTCTTTAAGGACCGCCTGGCCTCTGCCCATCTCCCAACTTCATCTTCTACCTGCACCCTCTTCCTCTCTCTCCGAACTCTGCATTCCTTCAGGGTCCTTTCACCTGACTGACGGACTATGGACCTCAGACCGTGGAACCTGCTCTCTTCCCTCTCCCTTTCCTTATTCTTCAGGTCTTTCCCTGACCCCATAGATGAGGCTAGATTTTTGTTAGGCTCCCACATCTGCACCTCTGACTTTTACTTTTGTCAGTCCTTCTCCGTAGAAGATACTTCCCATGAGGACAGATTCTGTGTTGTTCTGTCACTGCCGTATCCCTGGCACCCTGCTCAGTGCCTGGCAGGCAGTGTGTGCTCAGGAAAGATTTGTTGAAAAAAAAAAAAGAAAAAAAGCAACATGAGCTTTCCAGTAGTCAAGTTTTTTGACATTAGTAGTTCATATTTAACAGATCCAATCAACTCCTAGATAACTATAATTTTTAACAAGTTAGTATCTCCCTTTTCAAATAAGCCTGCATACTTTCAACCTGCAGATATTTGTAATTTTTCCTGACAGAGGGTTGTCAGCAGGGTGGGGGTGTGTATGGAAGGTGAATTGTATGAAGTGACTGAGTCCGCCCGTGCCTTCATGAGCATGCTCACTTTCCAGGTGAACTAAAGCTTTACAATTGGAAATTTTCATTGGCACCATCTCCATGACAACCTCATAATAACCTCTGAACTTGGCAGAGCTAAGGTCTTCATCTCCATCTCACAACTTAGAGATGTTTCTGATGATAACTGAATAGTGTCCAGTCAAGAAGTTGCATGAGTATTAGCCCTGAGATGGAGTTAACGAGTCAGGCCACACTGATTGGAAGGAGAAAGGCCCCGAGTTACAGCCAGAGGAGACCACTCTTAGTTTGGAAATCATGAACTTCGGTCTTTTTTTTTTTTTTTTTTTATATTTTATTGATTTTTTTACAGAGAGGAAGGGAAAGGGAGAGGGATAGCAAGATGAGAGAGAAACATCGATCAGCTGCCTCTTGCACGCCCCCTACTGGGGATGTGCCCGCAACCCAGGTACATGCCCTTGACCAGAATCGAACCTGGGACCCTTGAGTCCGCAGGCCGACGCTCTATCCGCTGAGCCAAACCGGCTAGGGCAATGAACTTCGGTCTTAACAAGACATTTGGACCTGCCTGCTTCAGCGTGGATTTTGTGTTTTTTAAGTCCAAGGGTAGCGTGACTGAAACTTTCAGCTGATCCAGTGTGCTCACTCATTGCATTTATT
Source organism: Myotis lucifugus (assembly GCF_000147115.1). Classification (NCBI taxonomy): domain Eukaryota; kingdom Metazoa; phylum Chordata; class Mammalia; order Chiroptera; family Vespertilionidae; genus Myotis; species Myotis lucifugus. Next base: position 3,012,561 of record NW_005871062.1, read on the forward strand.
ATGCCTTAAATATTTTGTTTTATTTACCCATTTTACAGAGGAGGGTGCCATTTACTGGAGACTCAGCTGGGGAGTGGAGGTGGGATCCACATCCAGGTTTCCTGACTCAGGTTGGGGTGGTGCCCAGAGTGAGGGGCAGCTTTGATTATATGGTTTGGGGATCATTGTGTTCCTTAAGCATTTCTGGGCCAAGATCATCAGTATTTGATTGTGTAATTTATTTCGTGATGATTATTATTGGCCTTCTTCAGCAAGCCATTCTGATAAGTCTCAGGTCCTTGCTCCACTCAGGCATCATCCATCCATGTGCTGTTGCTGTACAATTTATTTTCCTTTAGGAATTGCGCCGTCTGCCTCTGACATAACATGAATTCTGCAGCTGCCCATTTCCTGCTGTTCGATTTCTGTTCTGAGCTCAGTTCCGCAGATTGTGGACAGTGCGGTGGTTGCCCGGAGAACAGCGGTCTTTTCCATTATTCACGGTGTTAATGGCAGGTGGATGGCTTTGGCCTGTGCGGGCTGGAACAGGCTCATTGATGGCAGCAGGTGCAGCTACTCTTCCTTCCTGTGGAACTGGCCGTAGCCCCAAGTGCATGCTGAGGTCAGGAGCTGTGCGGGATGAGGTTTGCAGAGCAAAGTGTATCATCTGGGTAGTTGGCAGCTTTCACTTTCCTTTGGCACTGCCAACAAACCCAACTGTACTTAGAACCTGGGTAGGGTCAGCCACATACTAAGTGACTCTGAGTAATTGTGCCTGGGGTTCGTTCTGGTGATGGGGAAGACAGGAGGTTTGCCCATCAGACCTCACTGGAGCCAGCTTTCAGATTCTGGATTGTTTCATTCACTGTGTCCATCTCCTCCACCACCCAATACTGCCATGTTTTTCTCCTTCCTCTTATTTTATTACTAAGTAAAGTACATTTATTTAACTAGTCTGTGGCATACTTAATCATTTCATGTTTCATTTTCTGAACACATTATTCGTTAGTAGCGGAGTCCCCAAACTTACCATTCATTCATTGGCTTCAGCATTTCCCACTGTGCTTAAGGTAGTTTACTTAGCTACCCATTAATAGCAACATGCTGGGTTACCTCCAGTTTGACAGGATTATATGTGGCATGAATAGCATGGAAGAGTTGTACTCACAGAATCCTGAGGGTGTTAGAATCCTTTCTTCACTGGATACAGCTCAGTCTAGTCTTTTCATTTTGAAGACTAGAAATTGGAGCCCTGACATGCTTAAAATGTTCACCTGTAGATCTTTTCCTCCCCTTTAAGATTTCTTTCTTTGCCACTGATGACTGATTGAAGCCAAGTAGCAGAAAATGCAACACAAATTTGATTAAGCAAAATGTGAATTTATTGGCCTGCATCACTGACAAGTCCATGGGTAGGGCTGGCTTGATGAAAAGAGTCAAATGATGTCATCAGTCCTCATTTCTTTCCTTTTCCTGGCTCGGTCTCCCATTATGTTGACTCTTTTCAGAGAGATTCTCTGCTGTTGCTCCACCTGCCTCTTCACTGTTTCAAGTCCAGTGGTGGTGGTGGTGGTGGTGGTGGTGGTGATGGTGGTGGTGTATTGGGAAGCTCAATTCTCTAGCATTCCTGGCAAAAGCCTCATTATGTCTCATTGGTCTGAGTAAGTCACCCACCCCTGAATCGATCACTGTCATCAGAGGGATGATCAGTCCAGTGGGCATAGGGGGTGAGATTACCCCTGGAGCAGTGAGAGGTGGTTCCCCTTTTATGTGGACTGAAAGTGGGGGAGGGGTGGTTCCTCACATGAAAATTGTGTTATATGGGGAAGACTCAGACAGTGAAGGTCCAACATACACATGCACCCTGCCCTCTGATCTCTGGATCTGGCTGCCCTAGTGAGGATGGGGGAAGACATGAAGGACCACAGAGATGTCTAAAGGTCATAGCTGTTAGAGCTGGAAGTACCTGTATAGGTCCCTGTGTCAGTTATTGATGGCTGTATAGAAACTACCCCAAACCTAGTAGCTTAAAATTACAACTTGTTAGGTCTGAGGATCCTGTGAGGCAGGGATTCAGACAGGGCGTAGAGGAGTGGCGTGTAATTGCTCTCTAGTTTCTGTACCTAAGCTGGGGGCTGGCAGACTTCTCTTTCCCTCGCTCCTTCCAGTCTCTCCCCACCTCCAGTCTTTCTGTGGGACTAGGTTGGCCTTTCTTACAGCATGGCAGCCTCAGAGTAAGTCAGACTCCTTACAGGAAGGTGAAAACTCCCAGAGACAATGCTTCAAGAGGCAGGGAGTGGAAGCTGCTAGCTTCTTAAGGTCTGGGCCCCACAGCCTGCAAAATGTCTTTTCCATGGTATTCTAGCGATCAGGCAGTCACAGAGCTCACCTGGATTCACAGGGAGAGGGCCTGCTCTATTCACAGATGAAATACCCGCGGCCCCGAAAGAAGCAGCGATTGATCTAATTTCTCAGTGCCCTCTTTTCAGAAATAGCATGAAAACAAACAACGGCCAGGATGAAAGTCCTTACCTTATTCCAGCCAGAATTCCTGAACTCGCCACCCCTTTGCTCCTTCTCCCTTTGTTCTGTATAGTGAGCCACAGGGGCCCAGAGCAGGGTGAGCCAAGGTGTAGATAGGGTTTCCTCTGTGCACATCAGATGCTGACAAAATGCTGCTTGTCAGTTTTTAGGGAGCTGCTTTGCATCAGCCCTAGGCTGCTTGACTCTGCTGGGACTCCTGCCTCAGCCAAGAACAAAGAGAACCAGGCTGTTTGGATTGGGTTGTAGAGTATCTCCCTTTGCTCATTGTATTTCTCCTCCGTGGAGGTCCAGGTGGAAGGGGCTGAGGACTCCACTGCTTGTCTGAGCTGCTGCCTCCTCTCTTCACCCCAGCCCTCCTCCCACAGGAACGGGCCACTGGCATATTCCCGTTTGAAAGTCAATTTCATAACCTAATATTTCAATATTTTCTGGTTTATTGTTTCTCTCCAACCTGCAGGATGATGCCAGCTGGTGTGCATGCGTGCCCTCAAGAGAAATGGTGTTTTTCCATCCCCGCTCTGTTTCTTCTCTCTTCTGGGAGGAGGGGAAATTTACAACCTTTCCTCACACAGGGCTTGATGTCCGTTTCTAGGTGTGTGAGGCAGGAGGAGAGAGATGGTCAGAGAAGGTGATTGTGCAGGGCATTGAGGCAATTTCTCCAGAAACCAGTGAACTCTCCTCTACTAAAGAAGGCAACTTTCTTCTCTCCTCAGAGTTACCTTATATCTGGTAACAGATTGTTTTTTTATGTCCTTATGTTTCATGTAATCACCCAAATGCCTCAAAAGCAGGCACTGTCTTTGTGGAAATGCAAGACAATGAAATGAGTTGAGAATTCATTTACAACCTGGGGCACCTGGAAAAGAATGAATTACAATTCAGAATCATGTGTGTGCATATGCATATGAGAGTGCGCCCAGGCATGCTGAGATGCACCGTATAGTTAACATTATGGATCAGGCAAAAAGACATCCTTTAAAACACAAATGTTGAGTTAGAGGGTAGGATGAGGTGAGGGGATTAATTCAATGTAACCTTCACTTATTGCCTTGAATTAATTTCCTTCTTAATCAGAGAGACATAACTAGAAGATGCTGTCTGATTTACATGTTTTGATTCTTGCAAAGTAAAGAGACAATGCCAGCAATGTTTTCAGTTCTTATGGGAAGAATATGATTCCTGCTTGCACTCATACCTTCTGTTTTGTCTGTATTTAAAGTTTATACTTGGTTTCTTTAAAAAATAATAATTTTCTTGATTTTTTGAGACAGAAGAAGGGAGGGGGAGAGAAAGAAATATCGATGTGAGAGGGAAACATCTATTGGCAGCCTCCTGCACACCCCTTACTGGGGATTGAGCCTGCAACCCAGGCATGTGCCCTAACCAGGAATCAAACAGGCAAGCTTTCAGTGCATGGGGTGTTGTCTAACCCAATGAGCCATACCGGTCAGGGCTACATTTGCTTTCTTAACCTGACCATTTGGGAGAAATTCTGAGTCCTGGAAATGAACAATTAGCTTAATATAATGCTATCTAAGGAAAAGTCCATAGGGTACAAGGGTCAGTGGCTTTGTTCTCTGGTTCTGATGCAAGAGTTGATTGCATCCTTACCCTTGATGTCAGCAACTTCTGGGGGCTTATTGTTTTACAGGAAGCAGATATATGTTGATAAAGGAAGAATGGTGGGGGGCGGGGGGTCAGGAGGCATTAGAGGGGCCTGGTAGAGCAGGTCTGCTCCCTGAGATCCATCGCCACTGACGCAGCCCACAACTTGAGTTCCTATTTTACCCTTGACTCATTTCTTAAGACCCCCACATCAGGAATGCAGATGTGTGGTGATTTCGATCATGTGCATGAATGTCTCTTACTTGTAGGATGAAGGAAAGCAGGACTTTGCTCTTTTTGTCCTTCCACTGGAATCTTCAATCATGTGGAGTAGTTTCCATTTACTCCTGCTGAACTATTTCCCAATATACAATCCCAGAAGCCCTCTTACATGCTTCAAAAGAAATACACACAAAGCTATGATAGCAAGAGCATCCTGGGGGCAGGAGACTGAGATCTAATCTGGGTCAGCCTCTAACCTGCAGTTCACCTCACCCCTCAGCCTCCTTCTAGCCTCATTGACACTGCTCAGCTCCCTGGGTTGCTATAAGAAGAAAATCCAGCGGCATGTGAGAGCTCTCTGGAAGGGGGAAACTATATGTGAGAGGTTGGATACTTGTGTGTTCGGATGATGCTCACAGCTGTCAAGTGCGACACGCTGACATCCCCTCATGCTCCTCCACTGTCGGGAAGCAGCTGTTAGTTTCATCTCCGCCTCTCCCTTCTCCAGATGCCGCAGTGAGGGGAAATGAATGGATTAGAAGTCTTTTGGGGGTCGGGGTACCATCTGATGTGTCTTCTGTCCAGCTTTGCATGAGCGAGTATTTTAATATTGAATATAAGTTTTGATATTCCCACTAAAGCTGCAGGGTGGGCATATAACCAGCATAGGGAAAGAATGTAGAGGTCTGATTAAAATGAAACATAAAAAGGACATGGTAGACTCTGGGTGGGAGGGGGAGTAACTGAACAGGACTCTTAAAATTTGGACTCTAAAAGACCCGAGCATCTGTGAGTTTCCTGGGCCAGTTCATGTACAAGTTGAGATGCTTCTACATAGCTTGCGAGTTTGATTTCTTGTCCTCCTTTTACTCTATATCTGCCTGTATCTGGAGGAGTTAGGCCAAGGCCTCTGAGCGTGGTGGCTTCCCTACCTTGTTCACTAGGAGCACACCTATGTTTAAAGACCCAGTGCAGATGTAAAAGTCTCCCCTATGACGCACTGTCACGGATGGCCACTCTTGTCTCTTCCTTATCTCTGTGTTTGTAAATGCCGCTGTTATAGGACCCATCACGGATGTGAAGACATCTGTTGTGTTTTGGAGGAAGGTGGGTGGTTAGCTCTCTGAAGGCAGGAATCATTAGTCCTTCATCCTTGTGTCCTCAGGAGGACTTAGCAGAATTTTCTGTCACATACTAAGTATGCAGCAAATGTCTATTAAGTGCACGGATGAGTTAAAAAGAGAAAAAGCTTAAGCAGTTTCCTGAAATTCCTCTGATTCAAGAATTCATGCTAGTGCCTCAGCAAAATTTTCATTGAGAAAACTACCATCCGTTCCTAAGGCTTAGACAGAAGGTCACCAGGTTCAGGTGCTGGGACATGTGTTAATTTCCCAGAGCTGCAGGGACACATTAGCACAAGCTGGGTGGCTTTAAACAAATTTATCCTCTCAGTTCCGGAGCCTGGAAGTCCGACATCGAGGAGGTGGCAGGCCCCTGCTCCCTCTGAAGGCTCTGAGGAAGAACCTTTCCTGGCCTCCTGCTAGCTGCTGGTGAATGCTGGCAGTCCTTGTCTGGTCGCTGCATCACGTCAGTTTCTGCCTCCATCTTAACAGAGCTGCCTTCCTGCTGTGTGTCTGTGTCCAGATTTCCCTCTTCTTTGAAGGACACCTCTTCTTCCTGGAGTTGGGGCCACCCAAACTCAGTAGACCTCATTTTAACTTGAACATCTGCAAAGACCCTATTTCCAAATAAGGTCCCATTCACAGGTCAGGGGGTAGGGATTAGGCTTGAACGTATCCTTTTTGCAGGACACAATTCAACCCACAACAGCGCTTTGACCTGGCATCATGGAGACTGGACTCATTCACTCCTCAGCCTCCCTCCCAGTGGTTGTCAGCCTCGCTTCAGCATCCCTAGCACCTAGGAGTTACCTCCTTCAGAGGCAGATTTTCTATATTTCAGTGGCGACTGTTGGGGAATTTTTGCTGTTATTAGACCCAATGCTACTTCCCTGTGGTCTCCTTTGTTCTACAATCAGGGTGAATATGGAATAACTAGAGCAGGGGTCCTCAAACTTTTTAAACAGGGGGCCAGTTCACTGTCCCTCAGATATTATATAGTTTAAAAAAAACTATGAACAAATTCCTATGCACACTGCACATATCTTATTTTGAAGTAAAAAAACAAAACGGGAACAAATACAATATTTGTATTTGCATGTGGCCCACGGGCCGTAGTTTGAGGACCCCTGAACTAGAGGCCCGATGCACGAAATTCGTGCAAGGGGCTCTGCCCCTATGGTGACTGCAGGCCTCTGCCTTGGCTCCCCGCCCGCTTTGGCTTCATCCAGAAGGAAGGATGTCTGGAAGGATGTCCGCTCTAATAAGCATATTATGCTTTTATTATTATAGATAAGGTTATTGTTTTTTAGGGAAGAGGGGGAGCTTTCAGATTTTGAAGATAGTGCTCCTGACCTTCAAGTCTCCTCCCCTTTAAATCTCCCCAGTTTCTTCAAATCATCCAGGTTGTGATTTTTTTAAAAAATATATTTTATTGATTTTCCACAGAGATGAAGGGAGAGGGACAGAGAGCCAGAAACATCGATGAGAGAGAGAAACATCGATCAGCCGCCTCCTGCACACTCCTCCCTGGGTATGCGCCAGCAACCAAGGCACATGCCCCCGGCCGGAATCGAACCCGGGACCCTTCAGTCCACAGGCCGACGCTCCATCCACTGAGCCAAACCGGCCAGGGCAGGGTGTGATTTTATTACCATGCTTCCTCCACGCTGATGGAACTGCCCATTTGCGTATGTGTTGGGTGAAACTGAATGAGAATCTTCCAGGTGTGGTATGAGCACAGATCAAAGCAGACTCATCTGCTTCCAGGAAACCCACTTCTGTTCCTGCAGCCTTAGGTCTACTACTATCTTGGTGGCCAATGCAACCCCTTGAATTATTTGAACTTGCTCTTAATGGCATGTGATGCTGTTAAGTTCTGTTTTTCTCATTTAGCATTTTGACCCCAGGAGCAGGGCCTGGCCCTTGTATGGCTATACTTTTCTCTGTTGCCCTTGTCCTGTTGCTCTGGTCTGTGGCTGAAACAATTCTATCAGTGAGTTGTCATTGCAGGGATCATGATGGTGGGGGTGGTAGAGGGAGGGACATCACTAGAAATGCGTCTATGGTAGAGACCATCTTACTGCTTCTCTGTGCCCAGATAACTGGTCAGAAGAGAACCCAGATATGCTTTGGGGCCAGCTGTGGGGAAGGCTTTAGAGTTTTCTGTTCTTACTCTGATTTGCTACTGAGGTGGGGCAGCTCCCATTAAGTGGGAGGTCTCCTGTGACACTTGGGTGTTGGTTTGGTGCATGTAGACTCTGGTGGTCTCAACCCTTTCAATTTTAGTGAATTTACACAGATGAATAAATGAATGCCATAGATGGTCAGAACCAAGGGGACTTGGAAATGATAACCTGAAGCTTATGCTATTTATTACCAATCTGCTTTTGTTTACAGCAGTGTTTCTCAACCTTCCTAATGCCGAGACCCTTTAATACAGTTCCTCGTGTTGTGGTGACCCCCAACCCTAAAATTATTTTTGTTGCTACTTCATAACTGTAATGTTGCTACTGTTATGAATCGTAATGTAAATATCTGATATGCAGGATGTATTTTCATTGTTACAAATTGAACATAATTAAAGCATAGTGATTAATCACAAAAACAATATGTAATTATATATGTGTTTTCCGATGGTCTTAGGTGACCCTTGTGAGAGGGTCGTTCGACCCCCACAGGTTGAGAACTGCTGGTTTACAGAATAAAGAAAAATAAATAAAATTGGTATTTAAAGCTTTTCTCACTAGAACAGAGTTTCTCTGTTGTGTTTATGAATTTATTTCAAATGTGGATAACTGGTGGGAAATGGTTGTCCTCTGAGATGGGGCATAAATGAAGAAGTGGCCCCCTACCTTGGTAATGTTGCCCGCATCTGTTGGGCAGCCCTGGAGTGCAGGCCCCGGGGCAGGCACAGTGAGAGGCTGTCTGTGCAGGATCAGCACCTGCCTGCGTCCTGAGGTCCTGTTATCTCCATTTACGACGCAACGTGGACTATATTTTTTCTCCATCTCCTGTGGATTGGAGAGGTGCATTGTGCCAGCTTACCTAAATTGCCACAATCAATATTGTGCTGCCTTCATTTTTTATGCATCCTAATGCCTTTTCTCCTTTTGAAGTGTACTTGTTTCCCAAATCAGTCTTTGTAACATTAAAAAAAAGAAAACTTAAAGAGAGAAAGAAAAGCCTCTACATCACCATGAGAGTTTCTGCCTGGTGGTTTAGGGCATAAATAGGGGTGGGAAACAGGACTCTGCAGGGCTGGGGAGGACCAACTGGCCTTTCTGGGGAGCCCAACCCAGAGCCAAGGCAGCTAGAAGAGGGAGGCGGGGTTTTGGCTCCGAGAACCTCTTGGCTGGATTACTTGAAGACCTGTGCTACAAGCACTGGCATTGAGAAATCATTCCCCATGGCCCACCCCTACCCTCCCAGCTGAATTGCCTTCTAACAAGGCCTCTGTTAGTTTGGGGACACCAAAGTGGCCTCCTGAGATTGGGTGGTCACCTTCTACCCCTACTTATACAGTGTCTTGTATATGTACTTTACAATCTCTGCTCTAGTTTTCTTTATGCATCATACATTTCAGACAAAGGAGCCCCTCACTAGTGTGATGTGATACTGTTGCTGCCATCTGTGGCTTCTACTCTGGTCCCTACTTCATGGCAATGTCTGTTTTTTTCTCTGAATACCATCTACCGTTAAGGATGAGATCAAATGTTGTCTTTTTCCTGAAGCCTTCTCTGATTTCTCTTATTCATTTATTCATTGTTTTCAATTATCATTTTATTGAGTACGTAATACGTGCTCCGTGCTGTGGATGAAACACAGGAGAAAACAAAGAACACTGCCCATAGCCTTTACCTTCTACTCTGGGGAGAGAGGGGAAAAGGGTGTATATGGGTTGTCAGATGGTGGAGTAGGGCTGTCATTTAATAGAATGGTCCAGGTGGGAGGGCTTACTGGGAAGGTGAGTTGAGTTAGGATCTGAAGAGGGAAGTGCTGTCTTCCTCCTCTGACTGACCTGTTTCTGGTGTTCTCTCAGCTCTATTGTGGGCAGGGACTATGGCGGAGGGAAGGGACTGAAGGAGCGAAGGAGAAAGAAAGATGTCAGAGGGTGTGTGTGTCTGTGCGTGCACACACTTTCTCATGGTGCTTAATGAATGACTCTGGAGCGAACATTGTTGACCAGGCCTGTTTTACTAGTATTCCTAGTGAGGTGAAGCAAGAGTTATTCTGGACTCTGCAGTATTGCTCAAGGAGGGATCAGGGACTCCTCTGGGTCCGTGGTCTTTGGTGATGGTGCTGCTGTTGCTCTCTGAGCCCAGCACCCGAGTCCCTTTGAAAGGCTTAGTCTTCTCAACCTTAAAATAAGGGAGTTGAGTAACTGACTCCTAAGAGCTCCCTCTGCTCTGTAATTCTTCCATTTTGTGTTATGAAATCCTGGTTCAAGTCTCATTCTGTGCGGGATCCTTTGCTGATGGCTCAGCTCACAGCTGTAAGTAGCATCCGCAGGCGTCCTGTCTTCACTGGGTTCTGGGAAAGTGCCTTCTCCAGCTAGTCTGTGAGCACTGATAGGACAGTCCAGGGAACATACCTTGTGCCCTTTATAATCTGCAGGAGAAGGCTGTGTTCAGGGTTAGTTGAGTCATAGCTCCATTCATCTCTGTCCACTACTTATTAAGTACCTGGAAAGTCTGATTGGCCCTATAGTAGACACTGGAAATACTTTTCTGGGCATTCTCTGAAGTTCACATGTCAGTTGAATAATATCTTTTGCTAAGCACTCCCCTCCCCCGCCCCCCGACATGGGATTTTCACATCTGTTTTACCATTTTGATCTTTAGACATCCCTATGGTTGATGTAGGGCTATAAAGGATGCTATATTTTGTGGTCTTTCAATGATGGGATGTGATAATATAACCTGGAAACATTGAGAGAGCGATTTAAACAGTGCTGGTGACTTGGAGTGTGGAGTCCCACCATGAAGCAGTGTCCTTGGGAGCAGGAGGGGGCTGACAGAGAGGTAAGTCTGCTCTCTCCTTTGGCCTCAGGTCTCATGGGCCTCTCCTGGCAGATGGATAATTTTCGAGATTTCCAAAGCTTTTTTAAACATATGTGATTTTTGTCTTACCCATTGACTTAGGCACTGGTTTCCTGATGTGATTCATTCCGCCTCTCCCCCGTCACTGGTGAGGAACCTGTTGCAGCGGGAGGGGTTTCCCTCCCATCTCTCTGCATGAGAGGCAGGGGGAGAATTGACCACCTGCCTTTGTAACCTGAAACGAGGGCTTTACCCTCCTTAGCCTCTTTCTGTAATACCACGGGGATTAGGGGCATGTGGCCGAGTAATGCCTGTGGCAGGAAAGGAGCCCAGAAGCTGGGTGAGATGTGCAGGCTGGGTGGGTTAGCAGGAGGGGTTCCCTTTGAGTGTGCAGTGGCCCTCGTCTGCCTCGGGCTCTCCTGGCCTGGGTTGGAGATGCCTGTTCTGAAATCTGTGGCTGCCTCTCCCCTGTATCTAATGAAGTCAGACTGACTTTGAATGCTCCCCGACGACTGCAGTTCTTTAAAGCCCGTCTTCCATGTGGAATTGGTAGGTTCACTTAATTGTCTGGGAGCCAGATAAAATGCTCGGTTCTTTGTTCCTGCATTATGCCATTTCACAATATCTCTTCTCCCACAGATTGCTGAGACCGTTCAATTTGGGCCTTCAATTGCTTCTCTCAGAGCAGATCTTCCCATTTATATTCCAAGGCCTGTTCTTTTTGATTACACGTTTAGGATATCAGTTAGGTTTCTTAATCTATTCGTTCATATTTCTTTCTGCCTTTCTCATTTCTCCCTTTAAATGTGTTCCATTACGAAAAGCATGCGGTCATGTGGCTGTAATGAAATGCAAGTACTTTTTCTGTTTGCCTGCTAAAGTGAACGGTTTTTTTATTTTTATTTTTTTGCTTAATTTTTCCTTTTGTTTTTGGGTTCTGATAATGATTATGATTAACTTTTTTTTTCTTTTTAAAGCAGATCCTGGACTTAGATATCAAGTAGGCAGAGGTTATTAGTGGACATGAAAAACACCCAGGAAACCATGACCCAGATTTCAGAAAACGTGCGAAGCGCAATTCCAGCTGTGAACCAGATACTGGGTCTCCGCTCATGGTGCTTAGAGTCTGGATTCCTGCATGTTTCCTCACTTCTCCTATGGGGCACCCACTGTGTCTCATTAGATCCATGAGGAAACTGGGAGTAGGGGTGCTGAAGTGATCTGCAGGGGCTCACACAGCTAAAAAGCATCAGCGGGGTTTTATTTTTATTTTTTCATTGATTTTTTGAGGCACAGAGAGAGAGACATTGATGTGAGAGCGAACCATCCCTGGGCTGCCTCCTGCATGCTGCCTTCTGGGGATCGAGCCCCAAATCTTTTGGTGCACAGTGACGTCCAACCAACTGAGCACCTGAGGGTGAGTGTTAGAGTCTGTTTGCTAAAGGAAGACATCCCAAGTCTTATCTGCTCAAACATCACCTCTGATAAGACTCAGTGGAGGCAGCCCTCTTGAGTGTAATCAGGGCTCTCCTGATTTCCTTTGTTCAGGGCATTGGAAACAGGACAGCATGTCGATCTCTGCTGCATTTATCTTGTTTTACATCTTCTCCAAGCTCCATTTTTTTTTTTAAAATCCACTACATAGAAGGTGGTGGAGACAGAGGAGGGAGAGGAGGTTAATATTCCAGAGAAGGGGTTCTGGAGTCCATATACCTAGTGCAGAATCCGGGTACTGCTATGAATTGACTCTGTGATCTTAGAAACTAGAACCACAGTTTACTTATTTGTAAAATGGAGATGATAGCACCTATCTGAAAGGTCACTTGAGGATTTAATTGAAAACAAATAAACAATAAAAAACCCCGGAAACATATGTGAAGCATTTCGCCTAATGGGAAATAAATATTTGCAGGTATCATTTTTCTTTTTGGGGTCATTTGTTCATTTACATATTCAGTGTGCATATACCAAGCTGCACTCAGGTTGTCATCCTGTCACTATTATTATAACCCCAGTTCTGGCCCATCAATACGGGCTTTGTAGATAAGACATTGTTGTACTTGTGGTGACCTGAAACTGGGTGAGTGTCAAGTGATAAAATCACATTGTATTAAAATGCTGCCTTAGTGTGGAAAACCACTTGTCACAGAAGTGCCTGTAGAGAAAGGAGTGTTGAATTCTGATGGGGTCATTGTGGAACCAGTGACTGCTGGGTGGTGTAGGGACGGGGAATGAAGTGGCCTGAAGTAAGACAAGAGCCTGAAGGCTGATGTGGTGGGTGGGCAGGTCTTAAAGGACAGTTTAAGGAGTTTAGGCTTCATTCCTTTGGGCATGCGTGTGGGCATCCAATCATTTGTTACTTTGTTCTTTCTTCCATTTGTTCGATTGTAATGTTGGGGTGTGTGGAAGGTGGATCAACGAGTCAATAGACTAAAGATAATCGGGTCAGTGGAGATTAAAATAGTCTCAAAGGGAGAGAGATGATGAGGGCTGGAGTTAGGGCACTGATAATGGGAAAGAAAAGTAGCTGAGAGAAATCAAAGATGATGAGGTGGTTTAAAAGCACTTAAAAGAACTTGGAGTTGGGTCATGAAAGGAGAAACAGGCAGATCTGTGTAATGTGGAAAGGTGGTAAGAGTGCTACAGGCAGAGAATATGTGCATCTTAATTAAAGTGACCCAGAAAGATTGTGCAGAGGGTCAGTGGTGGGGGGGTTCCTTCTGAATATTTACGGAGGGCGTACTTTGAGGATTGGCTGGACAATTGAGCTTCTCCTGCTCTTTATCCATCTCCTAATTAGGTCAGTCCTACTGATACATTTTATTTTGTTTTTGTTGGTTTAAATTTCCTATATTTATAGCCTTTCTAGCAAATGGCAAGAAAGACATTTTTTTTTCTTCACCATAAAATGAAGAGACTGTTTTCCTTTTCTTATTTGAGGCTATATCATTTGCCCTTCTTCTGTTTTCCCTCCTTTAAAAATCTCAGCTAAGGACATGTATATTGCACAGGTTGCAGGGATGGTTCAGCTGAGAGCTAGAATACAAAGAATTCTTTACTGTCTGCCAGCTCAAGCCAAGAAACAGTTGCTTTGAAATATGTGCCTATTTGTTTCCCATGACATCCTCTCTGCTTACAACCCTCCTTTCCAATTCATTAACTTTTGTAACCATTGCATCGATTAGAGAGACTGTTGGAAATGGATGCTGTGCGTGCCGGTTGCCGTCTCTGGTTATGAAGCCAACTGAAAGGATGAGGTAGCCCCTCCACCCCCACCCGCCTTTTCTCTCCCTGAACTGGTTTGTCCAAGTTCTGCTCTTGGATCATTTCCCTGTTGGCAGAACCTGCCTTTGACCCTCAGCCACAGTGAATCAGTGTGTGCTGGCACCACTCCAAGTGCCTGGGGGAGAGAACTTTGCCCAAGTTGGCCAGTCGTTCCCCACAGCTGCTCAGTGGTTTAGTGTTTGTTGATATTTCCTAGAAAATTTTGGCTCCACATTGGTCATTGGTTACTTAGTTTATGTGACACTTAGATTGTCTTGCTTTTGGTGGGGGACTTTTGGGAACACGGTGATAAGACTTGGGTACCGCCCTGGAGAAGCTTGGCGTGTGCGAGGAAGGAGAGGGATAATATAATTTTATTAAGTATGTAATTTAATGGTTTTAGTATATTTGCAGAGTTGTGCATTGACCTCCATGGCCTAATTCCAGAGCATTTCATCACCTCGAAAAGAAAGTCCGTGCCCACAAGTGCGCACTTCCCATTCCCCCTTCTCAACAACCCCTGGCATTCCATCCTCTACTTCCTAAATCTATGGGCTTGCCTGTTCTAGGCATTCCATATAAGTGGAATCATACAATACATGGACTCTGCATCTGGCGTGTTTAAATGAGCCTAATGTTTTCAAAGTGCATCCATGTTGTAGCCTTTATTTCAGTACTTTATTCCTTTTTATAGCCAAATAGTATTCCACTGTGTGGATATACCACATTTTGTTTATGGGAGCAACATCTTGAGTATTTGCCTGGGTGTTTTCTGTGTTCATGTTACCTCTTTAAGTTCATTTGTCTTCACATTAAACCTACTTCGTTGGTACAGTTATAATTGCCATTTCCTATCTAAGAAAGTAGGCATCGGAAGGTCACACACTGATAATTGGCAGATAGGCTTGGTTTAACCACAGTCTGTGCTCTGAACCACCATGTAATCCCCACCCCACTTGCAAGTCAGAGGATATGAGACGTATTTAAAAATGATTATAAACATGGAGAAAGTTACAAAGGTCTTAAATACAAGTAGCTCAGAGCTCAGGCCAGTAGGTCGGGGGTGGCTGATCCAGTGTGACATTCTTACCTGCCCTTTGGATTTTGTGCCTTCAGGTTTCCACATGGAGATGGGGTGGGGCTCCCAATCCACTGCCAGGGTTGGTCACAGCTGGCTCAAGTAGTGGGCGGAGCTGAGCCTGGGCAGTCTGTGTACCTGGGTGGGGCAGGGGCAGGCAGGGACTTGCTAGCAAGTAGTTGTTTTCTGCTGGAATGTAGTGGAGTACCTGCAGGACTAAAGGTGGTGCCCGGCTCACCATACATGGGAGGAGTGACCGAATGAATGAGAGGTACCATGGCGAGTGCCACATGAGAGAGCCTTACACCGAAAATTGAAGAGTGCATGCAGTGGGGTGCCTTGGAACGTGTTGAAACCTGCAGTGATGAGATACTTGCTTGTTCTGGTATATATCCTGCCCAGGTCTGCCCATATTTCTGTTGCTCTGCCTAAGCTTCTGTCCAGCATCAGTCTGGGGTCCTTTCCAGGTCATTCCTGTGGCATTATAGGGTGAATGCCCTGGAGATGGGACTCCTCAGGCCTAGTAGAGCCCCAGGAAATTTTTCTGTGATAGAATGCTTCCATTTCTGGCAGATCAGTTATTCATTCAACAAATATTTGAGAACCTACTCTGTGCTAGGAAGTGTTCTAGGTACTTGAGATAAGATCATTGAACAGAATGGAGGACTCCCACGCTCTTGGAAATTAGATATTTTATCAGGGGAAAGAGACAATAAGTAATTGACATGATAAATCATTATTTTATTTTTTATTTAATACAGTAAGAGTTATTTTAAAAAAAAGAGAAGTAGAACAGGGTAAAAGGGGATGGTAAGAGGTGGACATTTAAAATAGAATAAGAAGGTGATGTTGAAGCCAAAACCTGCAGGTGGTTAAAGATGGACTGTAAGTGCATCGGGGAGGAGTCTTCCAGCCAGGACAGAATTCCGGAGATGTTCATGGAAGAGCGAGGAGGCGAGTGTAGCTAGTGTTTGCATAGGGGCAGCGGTGGGAGCAAGGCTTGTCCCCCTCCGGTCATTGGGCGACTCTGGCTTTTCCTGAGTGGAATGGCAGCATTTGAGGACTGAACAGAAGACACATTTGCACATGTTGTTTAAAATGATCTCTCTGGCTGCGGCATTGAGAATCTCAGAATAATACTGAATCCATAGTATGTTCAGCACACTTCTTTGAGTAAACAGATGAACTACTCATGCAATAAAAATCATGACTGTGGTGGGTCCAGAATGTGGGGAATTCTGGAGTAGTCTGTTAGGCTCCCAGGGGCCCTGTTTATTCATTTGCTTCTTTTGTTATCTTTGGTCAATCAGAGCATCAAGGGACAGTGACCACCTTCTACAGCAGAAGCTTAGCCATGCCACGGTCATACTGAGTGAGTTTTCCTGCTACTAGTTGGACATGACCAGGCCTCGAGTTTCATTTGTTCTAGGAAGATTTAGCAATTAGTATTGAATCAGTTCTAGTATATGCTTTAAGAAATATATATGTGGCATATAGCTTCTGGATGCTAGTGTATTAAACTGTTATAGGCTGGTTTATTTTATTTCACAAGGTTTTCTTCAGGTTAGAAATATGAAGTCAGAAGTGTACTTTTAGTCAGCAAAATATTGTGTCTCTTACACAGTGCCAACTTATTCCTTCGGGAGTAGGAAATGGGTCAAACACTAGTCACATTATCTACTATATGAATGGGCAGTGACAGCCGCTCCTGCATAAAATTATAGTAGTATTGTATAAGGCATCAATGTCACTTCCTTTATCTGGCTTGGTGTGGGGGCCTTCTCTGGGCCAAAATCTTTGGAAGATGCATTCACAGTATTTGAAATTCATGTTAGAGCTGTTGTACTCCCTTCTCTCCTCCCCATCCGAGATTTGTAAGATAGCTCTTTGGCAAAATGTCAATTCAAATGTTTGCAGAGATGGGTGAATGAATTAAAAAGCAGAGTAGGCATTTAACTGGCAGGCTAAACGGAAAATGTCAGTATCTGTGGGTTAAGCAGGATCTTTGCGGCATATTTAGCACTTGACTTCTTCCAAATTTGTCTACATGAAATAATCTCTCTGTTTTCACACAGGAAATACTTGAATAACTTTAAAATATGTATGTAATGCTGGGTATGTGACCAGATGGAAAAGCATTTTTTGGCCAATAAGTGTACACAAGCTGCCACTAATGTTAATGTTAACAGCTGTGGACATAAATATATTTTTGTTGGTTATATTTTATTTGTAAGAGTGTATGGTTCTTTGAACCTAAGTCCAAATTGAGTTTCTATTTGAATTTTGTAGATGGAGCTTTCCTTTGTGTATTGATTTGATCTGCCCTTATTGGCTAGAAGATTTTAACTCCATGTGTAATGGAAGCAACTATTTACATTTTTCAGATGGTGTCCAAATAACCATTTCTATCTCTAGTTCCTCTGGGGGAAATGCTTTGCAAACAGCTTTAGGATATTGTAGTTAAAGTAAATTGTCAGCTAAGGGGATGGATTACTGAGTTTGCAAAGTCTGGCCACTGATCTGCTGCTATGTTGAATTGGGAATTGTTTGTCCTATAAGAACTTAGATTTGGGGTGTCATGTCATAAGGAATGGTGTCCCATTGTTGTAACTTAGAAATGAAGATAAAGGACCTATTATGTATCATGAACCATCTTGTCACCTGCCATCTCCTTTAATCCTAACTCAGTGTGCCAGTTGATGCTATTCTTATTTTATAACTAGAGGCCCGGTGCATGAAAATTCATGCACTTGGGTCCCTCAGCCTGTCCTGTGCCCTCTCACAGTCCAGGACCCCTCGGGGAATGTCCACCTGCAGGCATAGGCCTGCTCCCCTGGGGATCGGGCCTAAGCTGGCAGTCAGACATCCCTCTGGCAGCCAGGGAGCCCTCGGGGTATGTCTGACTGCGGCTTAGGCCTGCTACCTGGGCCTAAGCTGCAGTCGAACATCCTTAGTGCTGCCTATGAGGCAGGAGAGGCTCCCACCACCATGCTGTGCTCAGAGCTGTCAGCCCACTTGTGGCTGAGCAGAGCTCCCCCTGTGGGAGCACACTGACCACTAGGGGACAGCTCCTGCATTGAGTGTCTGCCCCTGGTGGTCAGTGCTTGTCATAGCGACCGGTCATTTCTGGTCGTTCTGCCATTAGGGTCAATTTGCATATTACCCTTTTATTATATAGGATGTAAAAATTTAGCCTTTGAGAAACAGATTTCCCAAGATCTATAACTGCTAGTAAGTGGCAGAGTTAAGATTTGGACCCAATTCTTAGCTACTTAAAAGACTGAGCTCTTTTCGCTATCTAGTTGACTCTAAGGAGGGAACAAGGTGATGTGTCCCAAAGGATTGGGTTGGACAGATCTAGTATTTCTTAAACATCGATTGGTTGCCTCCTGAACATGACCCGACTGGGGATAGAACTCGCAACCTAGATATGTGCTCTGACTGGAATCAAACTTGCAACCTTTTGGTTCACAGGAGGATGCTCCAACCGAGTCACCTGTCCAGGGCAGATCTAGTGTTTCTTAACCTCATGGAGAACCAAAGCCTTTACCTGATGATTAATTTATTTTCAATATTTAATTGATGTAGTAATGTTGGAGCTGTAAGACCCAATCACCTGGATCTTGTTTTGACAAGTGATTGTGTGATCATCTTGGGGACGATTGGAACCTTTGGCTTCTTCCACTCTGTGACCTGAGACCATGAAGACTCAGAGATGGCTTCTTCCAGGGTATTTCCAGAGCCTCTGCCTCCATGTGGTGGTTAGTCTTCCCCAACGGGCTTGAATTGCTATCTCCAAGTAAAGGGGTTCAGGGAACCAGATCACCTGGGAGATCATAAATTAATTGGCTTTCAATAAAAATGTTTGCAGGAATTAAGATGCCTCTGGGTGTGCCACACACTGTCTTAATCCAGGTGTGATAGAAAAGTGAAGATAAGTCCCAAGCAGACCACAGACTGCAAGGTTATATTAGGAGCAGGAATGACAGGTGGTCTCTGGCTTTGTAATTCTAGGGAGCTCTTTGTAGCTGAGCTTGAATGTGGTTTGGTCAGGTGATGGCTATTTATCTCAGATTTTAAGTGAAACTGCATGGCTAGCTTGTTCAGGGGAATTTGGCATGTTTCAATAGAAAGAGATTTGTCTTGGATCCCAAATCTCCCAAGTCTATGAAAGGTAATGCTATGAGTGGCAGGGAGTGGGATGAGTAATACGAGGAATAGGGCCAGTGATGTGGACCTGCGTATGTGCATGGAAGCACATTGATCCAAGTGTGTGGTTCGTGGCATGGGGGAAGGAGAAAGAAAGAGTGGTGTAAATCATAGGTTAAGGAGGCCAAGAATTCCTCACCTTTACGGCCCTTCTTTCTTGTGGTAGGAATTTATGATTGGGGCATATGTGAGGATACTTACCAAGGCAGGGGGTGGAGAGAAAACATTCTTTAATGGCAGTTTTGATTATAGACACAAGAAGGTCTCCACCACGGACTCTGCACCGTGACAAGAGAGCCTTTGTGGATGCCAAGGCCACTCGCTCTGAGCTAGGGAGGGACGGTGCTTTGTTCTTCCTGGGAGTCGTAACTGATGCAAGTTACTTTGTCCCTGGCTCTTAATTATACGGGATAGAAAACCTTACTCAGTAAATGATGTCATTTGAAGAAGACGTGGCGGTTCCCTGGAACTTGGTGCTTGTTCTCTTACAATTCTTTAGTGTTTTTTCACCCTTTGGTCTGCAACTTCCGAGCTTCCCAAGGAAATGGGACAATGAATACATGTGTTTCTTTTCATTCTGAATCAGATTTACTTAGCAGCCAAATCTATAGTGAGCAGAGGATCACTCTAGTTTAAGAGGCTGTTAATCACCGATTGTGTAAGTTCCAAGTGGGAACTAAAGGCCTGAGCTTTAATCTTGTTGGCCTTCCTCTGGAGGAAAATAAGGACAGAGGATGCCAACCGCCTGGCTGAGGAATGGGAAGCTTCCAAATGAACTTTCTCCTGCAGATCAAAGGAGGGTCCTTTGCTTATTCCGGTGTCTCTTTGTCAATGAGTCTGTGTGTGAATGGTGGGGCGAGGCTGGAACCAGGCCCTGAGAGTTGATGTGGGAAGGGGCCCTTTGTGGGGAGGGGTTTGGAAGCACTTCGTCTCCCGCTGGAGTCTCCACCCTGTTGGAATTTGGGAGCTCTGTTACAGAGATGTCTTAAGCTGCCACCAAATTTCTCTCAGTGGGTTTTGCCTGCTCCGTTTGCCAGCAGAGAGAAATGACCAGGAGCCTTCCTTGTAAAGAAGTGGGTGGTGCTGTTTTGTTTGCCCACGGCATATGTTGGGTTGCATTTGAAGCTTGGGCATCAGGGTTGGTCCCTATGTGGCGTATCTGCTAATGTACCCATCGGTCTGTGGGCGGGAAGGAGAGGGGAAGGTGGGGGGCACTGCAGGGAAACAGCTGGCTGGAAATTGCCAAAGCTTTTAGGGGAAGGGTGTTTCTGCCTCTGAAATAACATTAGTGTGGGCATCCAGCTCACGCCAGGGCAATGAAAACAGGGAGATTTAATGCCCATGAGCACTAACGAGCATTCAGGAGTAACAAACATTGTCTGAACTAACTCCCTCCAAGTCTGAAAGTAAAATAAAACTAAACTTGAATGTGGATGGGCATTGTATCCAGGCCCTGTTATCAAAGAGGCAGGGACAAGCTATGAGAGGGCCTGGCTGCATTAGTGATCGCTTCCAGCTGGCTGGGTCAGAGGGCCCCATTCAGGTGGCTTCCGTGTCTGGCCAAGGGAGGCAGAGCATTGAGCAGGAATCAAAACCTGGGCGATAGCAGCATATTTCATAATCGGCAGTGATGTGCAGTGGTATGAAAGGAGGGGGTGTTAGTTCTGGAGTGAGGGCGGGGAGGACTTCTGGCCCAAGTCTGGCAGTTTGGACTCAGTATACAGATGGGGAGTAAGTTCCAGGGACTGCTAGTCTGGTTCCGCTTGGAGAGTGGCCGGGGCTGCAGACAAGCCTGGGCTGGGGCTGGAAGCACATCTCTTCCTGGAGTCTTCTTGACTGGTGGGCAGAGTAGAGGTATTTGTTTTTATTTTTACTGATGGGGAAACCAAGTTCACTTTCAGAAAGTGAAATAACCTGCAGGTCACATGGCTGGGCGGTGGCAGAGCCAGGATGGGATACATGTTTTCTAAGCTTTTTCTTCCCTGACCCAGGCCTAGGGTTTATATGTACTGACGGATCCATTTCCTTTGACAGATTTCACTGTTTCACAAATAGATATGTTCACATTTCTGTGAATGTATCAACTTCAGTTCTTATGAGCAAATGTTTCTACCTCTATTGCTTTTGAACCTAGAAGGATGCTGTGTCTCTGTAGTCCCAACACAGTACGTGCTTAGCAGAGCTGGCCCCTGAGCTGTGATGACAGTCCTGCTTCATCATAGCAGATGGAGAGACAGGTAACTGGAGCTGGGTTTGTAGCGCCTTCCCTCATAGCAAAGCAAATCAGCATATTGTTCCAACACGTTAGCGACAGGAGGGAAGGAGGGAGCTTGCTTTTTTTTCTTTTAATTTTTTATTTATTGATTTGAGAGAGAGAGAGAGAGAGAGAGAGAGAGAGAGATTTGTTGTTTCATTTATTTATGCATTCATTGGTTGCTTCTTGTATGTGCCCTAACTGAAGATCGAACCTGCAACCTGGCATATCAGGATGGTGGTCTAACCAACTGAGCTACCTGGCCAGGGCTCAGGAGCTTGCTCGTAGCACTTGTCTTTGTAGTTTCACTGATAGGACTCACTAAGTGGCAGTCCTTCAGCAAGTTCCAGATGTGGATGATTGAGCCTCTCCTTGTCCAGGGTTGAATCCTGTTAGTAACTTCCTAAGTAAAAGCATCCATGTCTCCTCACTGTGAGGTCAAGTTCAAACTTCTTCTGGAATTCTAAGTTTCTGCATAAAGGCTTGGGCCTTCCTTTGCAACTGGGCTCCTATTACTCTGCCTCCTAAGCCTCCCTAGAGCTAGGTTTCCAGCCTAGGCCCTGGCCTTCCCAGCCTTTCCGAATGATCTTTGCCACCACCTTCTTGTATCAGGACACTAACCACCTTTTGAATGTCACTTTCTCCTCTAATTCTGCTCCCTCTTCACTCTTGACCACTTTATCTGCTAAACGGACCCATCCCTGCTTCCAGAAGCTCATGTACTCATCTCTACCTCACAGGACCTAGCCGATGGCTCCGTTGGTGGAAGTTTTGTTTCTGAATGCAATTGGAGTAAATCTCAGAGCATAGTGCATTCACTGGAGGCTCTTTGGGAGAACCTGCCTTCATCTCCTTTTTCTCCATCATGAGGTTAAGTGAAAGCAGAAAATTGCTGGGCTGGGGGTACAGAAACTGGGATGCTCGTCCTGATTGACTCCAGCCTGTGTCACCTGGGCCAGTAGATTTACATCTCTCTCAGCCTCATTTTCCCTAGCTGCAAAATGAGGGGGGGGGCAGCTTACCCCCTATGCATGCCAAACCGGATAGGCACTGGTGTTGGTGTCCAGGAAGGAGAGGCCACGTGTGCTCTTTCCACCCAATGGCATGTTACTTCCTTTCCTCCAGGCCCTTACAACTCTACCAAAGACAGTCTGTCTAAGGACGGGGCCCTTTTGTCAGTTTTCCTGCGAAAGTTTCACTAGAATAGCCAGACACCCAGCATGAGTAGTGGCTTTGACAGCTTCTGAGTAATTGGACAGTGTCCACTTCCCAGAGAACCTTAAAGATCCCCATTGAACCTCCATTGGCATTTTGATGATTTTTCTCCTGTTACATAGGGTGACGGGACATGATTGATACTACTAATATTGTTTCTCAGTGCTTTCCTCCTCGGACCTGTCACCGCTGTGAGAGATTGGTTTTGAATTTTCTGTGTATCACTTCCACAGCGAGTCCTCTTTTATTAGTAGTTGACTTTACTTTATTAAAGATAACAGTGTAATTTGGAGTCAGTTCTTGCTGTTGAGGTGATCTAAGAGGAAACAAAGCTTACACATTTACTCTGATTTCGTGTCTATAACATCTACAGTATTTACGGCGTTAATTTTGTAGTGCGATATGTTGTATACCAGAACAGCATGTTATATGCATGAATGGTGGTGCTTTGGGGGAAGGATGTGTTCCTGGTAGCTTTGTCGTCAGGCGTGTAACTAAAGATGCACACAGATTAAATAACCAAGGGAGTGTTCAGAAACCTCCAGCACTGGCAGGCAGCCGTGGGAGGCCAGTGTGTGACATGGTGGACCATACTCATCTCGTACCTCTCATTCATCTCTTCTCTCCATTCCTACTTCAGCTGCACTCTGGCTCAGCTCCTTATTTGTCTCCTCTCCTCAGTCATTACAAAAGGCTCCTGTTTGACTCCCTTGCCTCTGTCTTCACATAGCTAATCCATCTTCCACATGCCCACCATTGGGAATTCTCAGTCCTGGGCACCGCCTAGCCATTTCCTCCCTCAAGGATCCTTGCTTGCTCTCCTGGACAAGCATGGTAGGCATGCTGGCCTGGCATGTCTCTCTGCACTGCCCATGGAACTTGACTGATGTTTTGCTGCCCCTCTGCTTGGTTCACTCATGTCTGTGGCATATCATCACTCCCTCACCTCTCACTAACTCATCCTTCCTTCAAAACCTGCTTTTTTGACAAAGAACTTCCAGCCTCCAGGAATTTCTCCCTCTCCTGAACCTGCAACTCTTAGTGTAGCCTGATGTATTATTTATTGATTGATGACAACAGACTGTTTCACAACTTAAAATAGAGAATGTATATTACCACCCACAGTTTCTGAGGGAGTAGTCTAGATGAGTGGTTCTGGCTTAGGTCTCATGAGGTTGCAGTCAAGCTGTCATCCAGGGCTGCAGTCATCGGAAGACTTGCCTGTGGCTGGAGGAATCACTTCTAAGTTCACTCAAGAGGCTCTTGGCAAGAGACTTCAATTCTTCTCCATAGGGCCACTCAACGACATGGCAGCTGGCTTTCCCCAGGTGACGGGTGAGAGAGAGAGAGAGAGAGAGAGAGAGAGAGAGAGACAGAGACAGACACTAAGATGGCATGTGTAATCTAATCTTGGAAGTAAAGACTATTACTTCTGTCGGTCACACTGATCAACCCTGGCACATGGTGGCACACTGTGGGAGAGGGTCACTCAAGGATGTGACTACCAGAGGTGAGGTTATTGGAGGCTGGTTACCGGACCTGCCTTGTTTTTTTGTTGTTTGTTTGTTTTGTTTTTTATTTTAGAGAAAGAGAGAGAGAGAGAGAGAGAGAGCGAGAGAGAGCGAGAAAGAAACATCGATGTGAGAAAGAAACATCAATCGATTGACTCCCAAATGTGCCCCTACTGGGGACTGAACCTGCCCTGACTGAGAATCGAACTCACCACCTTTTGGTGTGAGGGACAACACTCCACCCAGATGCACCACACCAGCCAGGGCTGGACCTGCCTTGTCTTTTTGCATGCATATATTCTGTTTTTCCAGATAGTCTGGGAACTATTTGAGATCAGAGGCTAGTCTCATTCACTGTATGACTCCCATAATTCACTCAGAGTGCTTTTCATGGACATTTTTATTTTATCTTACCGTAACCTGTTTGGCTTCTTATTTTTCATTTTTTATAAACTGATACAGGAAAATAAGGCCTAGAAGAGTTATATGGCAGAACATGTGAATTCAGTACAAGGGCTTTCTGATCAAAAACCTATATTCTTTCCATTATCAAGCCTATGTTCTTTCCATTATAAAACCTGTACTCTTTCCATTATGATAAGTCTGTGAGCTTTGGTGATAATTACGAGGAGCAAATGGATGGCACCTAATGATGTGGGGAAATAGTTGTATATTCTAGTTCCAAGACAGGAGAAGTTTCAAGAAGTTGTTTAAATCAACTGAAACCTCATCTTCCTCACTTTTATTTATTCAGCAGTTATCTAATCAAAGCCTCTGACTCATCTGACTGTTCTACTGAACAGGGTGGCTTAGGAGGCTCCTAAAAGTATCATGTTTCAGCAGGATTTTTCGTTGGTTATCTGGGCAGATCCAGTCTGTCACCTCCTACACAAGAAATTTCCTACCACAAAACCTTGCTCATCTGTTTCAGACAGGGAAGGCTCTTGGAAAGAGACTGGGTTTCCTAGATTTGGTGGGATTGGGCTATAGTTTAAATTGGAATATCTCCTGATAAATTACCCTAGATACTCTGACTCAGCTTCAGAGGGAGGTGTGTGTATGTGTGTGTGTGTGTGTGTGTGTGTGTATGTGTGTGTGTGTGTGTGGTGTGTGCCGGGGTGTTTGGGGGGACGGGAAGAGAAGAAAAAAGGAAAAGTTCTTGCTATACCCTCAAGTTTAAACGTATGGTGATTGAATTAAAGGAGCTTTGATTTTCTTTTTGATATTGAACAAAAAACTCTGGCCCCTTTCGTTGACTTTCAAAATGTGGGATGAGTATAAATGTTTCACTTTCCTTTTATTCTCTTGTAGAAAGGGGGACACTGCAGGTGGCTTTCTAAAACTTGAACCCCTTGATTTTTTATGTTCCCTCTCATGATCATCTTTTATGTCTGCAGGGGACATAGAAGTCTTATGTTTGTAATTCTCCTTGGACTTTTTACGTACCTGCTAAAGATACATTTTTTAAAAATTGTATTTGATTTAGGAATGTTCTCCACCCCTCAATGCTTCGAAAAGTAGTATTTTTTCCCCCAAATCTTTCCTTATCTCCACATGGGCATATGTCTTTTTCCCAGTAATAGCCATGGGGTACGTTAATATTACATGCCTTCCTACAATGAGTTTCTCCCAAACCATGGAATTTCTTGGTCCTCTAATTCAAAAAGTCCAAAAACACTGGGGGGTTGGGGTGGGGAGAGAGAATGAGAAGGGGATTTGAAAAAGAATTGGGGATGAGCTTTTTCAGAGACTTTCATATTCCTAGATGGTTCTAGGTTGTTTTGTGTTTTCATTGCCATCTTCTTAGCACTTGCACACCGAGTCAAACTCTTTTCTCTGCAGCTCTGAAGAAGATCCCATTCTGATGATGGTAGAATTCTGTCTCATTATTTAGTTTTTATTTTGTGTATATTTGCTGATGGGCACTTGGGCTGTTTACAAATCTTAGCTATTGCAAAGTGTGCTGCTATGAACACAGGGGTGCATATATTCTTTCTGATTGATGTTTCAGATTTGTTAGGATAGATGCATAACCCATGGACACAGACCATAGGGTGGTAAAGGCCTAGGAGAGGGGACGGGGACAGTCTAAAAGAGGTCAATGGGGGGAAAAGGGGACATATGTGATACTTTCAACAATAAAGATTTAAAAACAAACAAACAAAACAAACAAATAAATATATTTTTTAAATGCAGGGAAGTGATCGTAAGTCCTCGAGAGGAGCTTGGGCAGTTGTGTAGGTACGTTTTGCAGAGCCCGTCCAAACATGATTGCTAGGAACACCACGGGTAGGACATGTCCACCAGGAAGCAAACAGTTTGGAGCAAGGAGGTGAGTGTCCCTGTGGGTGGGATTTCCTTAGAGACACTAAGGGGCTGCTTTGCCCTTAGAAAGAAGGTGCACTAGAGGGTATATGTAAGAGGAATTAAGGTGACCTGGTACAATGGCCGTCACCTTCTGATCTGTATACCCTGGCTTATAATAAACATGTTAGTATCACAGTTATTAGTGTGTATAGCACTTAGTTATTGGTCCATTCCTGGCATGGATCTCAACTTCGTTGGCTTCACCCAACCCCTGCCCCTAATCCCAACCAGACCCATGAAATAGAACGTCCTACAAATGGGGTTTTGGAATTTATATTAAAAAGAAAGCCCCCTTCGAAATGATTCCATTGCAAACAGCCGGGACGTGTCCAAGGAATACAATTGGGAACCATTGAAGGAGAACACTTTCCTTTTTCTGTAATTCAGTTCTGATAATTAAGGTGTGCTGTGGATAATTACACTTTAGTTCTCGTTGAGGGCCTCATCTTCACATCTATAGTAGGGGAGCATGCCTGGGGGTTCTATCTGCAGCAGATCCGGTCTGAGCCCCAACTGGTTCTTGGCATGGAGCCATCTGCTGGATCCGGCCTGTCTGTGACCAGGACAAGGGAATGGAAATAGGTTCCAACACAAATATTGAGTCTGATTACCTGGTATTAGTCTTGAAAACAGGCATGTTTATGTTTGAGTGTCTCTCTGTGTATACAGACTTCAGAGGCCCTTTGGGGAAAGTAAACATCACGGAGAGTCAGTGACTGTTGTGACACTCACTGGAGGAACTTGTGGCCTTCTGGGATGAAGGAAGAGGTCCTATACCTACTCTGGTCAGTAGATGCTGACAGAATGCTGGGCGCACACAGGGCATGTTTAAGTGTATGTTTTTAGTTCTTTAATAAAATATCATAATCCTGATGTCAAATGAGTCCTTCCAACATTATGACAGCACACTGGGTAGGGTTTGTGATGCCCACCATTTGTACGTCAATGCCAAGTTTTATGGTTGTATGGTCTGCATTTTTTAAAAGAAAAAAGTTTGAGCTGTTGGGGTATCTGTTTCGCTCCACGAGCTCTGTTTTGGTAACTCTTCTGGCACTCAGTACCTCTGTGACTTTGGGAAAGTTACTCTCCTGCTTTAGAACTAAGTCTTTTCATTAGAGAAAGGAGAGAGATAGAGAAGATGATCCAGTTCTCATCTAAACAGATGAATCAGTTCAGCATTGTCTTGATGGCCAAGGCTTCTGTAACACAGTACCAGAGACTTAACAACAGCCATTTATTTTCTCACAGGTCTGGAGGCTGAAATCCAAGGTCAGGGCGTCAGTAGGTTTGGTTTCTCCTGAGACTGCTCTCCTTCACTCGCAGATGGCTTCCTTCTCTCGGTGTCCTCACATGGTCCTTCCTCTGTGTGCTCACATTCCTGGTGTCTCTTTCTGCGTCTAAGGTTCTGTTCTTACAAGGACACCAATCAGATTGGATTAGCGCTGGTCCTAATGGCCTCATTTTGACTTGACACTTTTTAAAGGTCCTGTCTTCAAATACAGCCACATTCGGAGTCGGTAGGGGTTCGGGCTTCAAAATATGAATTTTGGGGGAACACAGTTTACCCCTTAACAAGCACCCCAATGATTTTTGTGTGTTAGAGGTCCACTGTGAAGCAATGGGTGGTGGTGGGTGCAGGGCACCCTTGGGTGCCTATAACAGAGGTTGAACAGATAGAGTAAAACTGTGAAGACATTTGGATCTTTCCCTGATTTTCCAGAAACAAACGCTGAGATTATCTCTGTGTTAGAAGAGTCAAAGTTGGACTCACAGAATGCTGCTATAAAGAGGACTCTGAGTAATGCCCTTATTAGTCTTGGAGGATGCTGAGTTCCAGGGAGGGATTGTGCTGTGTTTATAATTAAGGCTTTTGATTTGCAACCCAATTCCATCCACTCCAGGACAAATCAAAGCATGTAACCATACTTTCTGATCTCACTCCTGCCTCTCCAACACCGCTGAGGTACCCCAACTAGGAGTAGTATGGCATGTTTTCATGCTCCAAGGAGGGCAGGCTATAATGGTACTTCACTGGGATTGTGCTAAAAACTTCTAAAAATAATGACATCCTCTAATCAAAAGCTTTTTGTCTGAGGGAGGGCTTCTTTTTTTTTTTTTTAAACACTTTCTTGATCTTCCAAAGGAGTGTAGTTTTTTCATCCTGAGCTGTAGGATCAAGGCTAGTAAATCTTCAAACTGGAAGTTTTGATATATTTAAACAGATAAAGAACAGAGAAACAACAGTAGAAATGATCGACTTCTTAATTTCAGATTTAGGACCGGAAATGGTTTTTAATGTCTAAATAGTTGTAGACCCAGTGGCTGTTACAGTGTTTTGAGAAATGACATCAAATGGTCATCCTTCTTTCTACAATCCATAAGTGACTTAGGAATCAGAGATGCGACCTAGCCCTTTCTCTGGGTTAAGTGGAATAAAATTTGCAGTTGTTGTGGGCTTTTAAGAAATTTTTAAAAGATCAATGGGGGCGAATCAAATTAGAACAATCCTCTCCAGTATCTGTACCTGTGGTAGAAAGCAACTGTCGACATAATCCCACAGATATTTCAGTTTTTTTCTGGAAAAGAAATGCTGTGAGCGTAACATTGGTGGTCCCCGTTTGTCTTATGCTGATGATGAATAAGGAGCATTTCCTGTTACGAAGCCACTGAGAGAAGAAAGGCTGCCCACACATTTCTCAGAGTCTGAAACAGGGGCATCTGAGTTGAAGGCCACATGTTATTTATATAATGAATTACCTGAATGCAAAAACAGAAATAGCTTTCCATGTTGTACAAGAACAATTTGTGACTTTTATTGTATGTCAGCTATGCATGAGACAGAGTATTTGTACCACAAACCCACTCCCCAATTTTGGAGAGTTCTTAAATGATTCATTCATTCAATACATAATACGTGAGGCTTCCTGTGCTTGGCACTGGGGATATAACAGTGAACAACAACAACAGAGATATGTTTCTACTCTCAGGGAGTTTTTATTTTAGTGAGAAAGCTAGGCCTTCAGTTGTACTTTTCAAAGTGCATGTTGGGATAAATTCTCCAAAGGAATGTGGTTATAGCAAAGGTGGAGGCAGATAACAAAGGAGCCTGCCCCAGCTGGAAGGCTTCCCCATGAGAACTGATTCTGGCTTGAGAAATGATGGATGAGGGCGTTGCTAAGTTGCAGTGTCTGAGAGGTGGTGACAGAAGACCAGGGTCGGACAGAGGAAACTGCACAGGCAAAGTGGTGACGTAATGGAAAAGCACTGGGCTAGGGAATGAGAGAATTGGATTTATTGGATTCTTGTCTGTCGTGTGTGTGTGTGTGTGTGTGTGTGTGTGTGTGTGTGTAAAAGTTTGGCGGGTGGGCAATCACTTACTTGGGCCTGTTGTCCTTATTTACATAATGAATAAATCTGAATCAGAGGTTTTTAAAGACCTCAAAACCCTGAACTAAATTATTTTTTAAATAAAATATATTGATTTTTTACAGTGAGGAAGGGAGAAGGATAGAAAGTTAGAAACATCAATGAGAGAGAAACATCGATCAGCTGCCTCCTGCACACCTCCTACTGGGGATGTGCCCGCAACCAAGGTACATGCCCTTGACTGGAATCAAACCCAAGACCTTTCAGTCCTCAGGTCGACTCTCTATCCACTGAGCCAAACCAGTTAGGGCTGAACTAAATTCTTTAACTCACACAAATTGCGGGAGCACCTACCTTGTACCAGGTAATTGTATTGGTCTTGCAAGTCAGAGATGAATTAACTTGGATCCTTGACCCCAGGCAGCTTGATCCAAGAGGAGAGACAAACAGATGAGACAACCAAATGAGGTGAATGTCTGAGGGTCATGGGAAGACAGATGAGACTGGGAGGAGGGGACTTCACAGACTGAAAGACCTTTCTCCAGAACAACAGGATGAAGTTAGACTGGGCAGCCAGGATGGTATGGAAAAACTTGTGGAAAGTCAAGATACTCATTGGAACAACAATGAGTAACACTATTTCCTACTCCTAAAGTATTGCAATTAGTCATCTCCTTTTGGGACTATACATATACCTCGGTCTCCAAGGTTGATTATGGAAATCTTTGCCCTAGTCTCCTTGCTCCGAGACGCTGGGGAAAAGTGGAAACGGTTGACATGCTGAGCTTTGATTTGTTTTCCCATCTGTCAGGAAATGCCCTTTTCATAGTAGGGTTCTAGTGACTTAATTATATTGTTTGTGGGATATTTAGAAATGCATGTCAAGGATGAATTTCTGGTGCAACACTGAAGGCACAGAATAAGATGTTCAAAGTCAAAGTGGAAGGTTGTTTTATTTTGTTTTTGCAGGGAAGGGTTTTATTGGTCTGATCTGCTGCCATAGTTGGGTCAAATTGTCAGAAAATTATTTTGTCCACCAGAGAAAGACAAGAAGAGCCTTTTGAGGAGCTACTCTAAAATTTTCTGTTGATTCTCTTAAGTATTTGGCTTGAGTAAGAAGTAGTTTCATTGCCAAGATAGGGTTGATGCTTTTGCAGTGTTGTAAAAGCTGACCAGGGGACTGGCATGAGCGGAGATAACCCACACAACTGGAAGAAGAGTTGCTAGAAATTGGGTCGTGGTTGCTTAGTCTAAATGTATTAGAAACAGAACAAAACAAAACTAACAGTATTGGTTTTAAAATGTATTTCCTGCCTACTTCTAAAACAGTGGTTCTCAACCTTGGCTGCACATTAGAATCGCCTGGGAATCTTTTTAAAATCCTGATTTCTGGGCCTCCATCCTCCGGAAATTCTGTTACTCATGTTTTGGCCCCACCCCATAACAAAGAAACAGAATTTCTGGAGGATGAGGCCCAGAAATCAGGATTTTAAAAAGATTCCCAGGTGATTCTAATATGCAGCCAAGGTTGAGAACCACTGTTCTAAAAGGACTAAAAGGTCTTTAAAAAGACATGACCATAACATGACCATTAAAATGCAGAACCAAACAAATACCTCACAGAACGTTTTGTGTAGAAGCAACTGTGTGTGTATGTGTATGTGTGTTTTACCAAGGTATATAGCAGTAATATTTTTATTGTTTTGGGGCATACATTTTAGGTGAAAAATTCTGGGAAATCTAAGTGAAAAAAGAAATGCCCAGCAACTTTTATTAACTGATGAAAAAGGAAAACAGGCCAGCCTGTCAGGAGACATGTTCCTTAATATATTTATTATGAAGATTTTTATAGTACAGAATTGAATAGTATAATTTTCCATTACTTCAGTAAGTTTTCCAGCCAACGGCAAGCTCTAGTTGGTAAGAGAGTTTGCTTGTTTGTTTGTTTTACATTGAATAAAATCTTATACTGAGGTGAAGGCATTTTTTTTTTTTAATTGAAGAATAGTTTATTGATTTTTAGAGAGAGAGGAAGGGAGAAAGGAGAGCACAACATCGATTGGCTGCCTCCTGCATGCCCGCCTCTGGGGATCGAGCCCTCAACCTGGGCATGTACCCTGTCTGGGAATCGAACTAGCAACCTTTCCATGCATGGTACAATGCCCAACTAACTGAGCCACACTGGCCAGGGCAGATGAAGGCATTTGTTTTATATGGGGATATTGCTAAGGAAACCAGGTTTGTAGTTTTCTGTTACGATTGATGCAAGGAAAAATTTTAGTAAGTGGATGTATATTACCTTGTTTAGATCAGTGTTTTACAACTTGTGTGTTCATAAGAACTGCCTGGGGCTCTTGTTAAAATATAGATTCCATTGTCTGCCGATCCCAGATTTACTGAACCAAAGTTTCTAGCAAGGGGCCTGGGTGTATATTTAACAAATGCACTGGGTGATTTCTTATGGTCAAGCAAGTTTAGGCAGCACTGCTATAGGTGTTTTCCCCTGGCTGTTGTCGGGCTTCGTAGCAGTCATTATGAACATACATTTTGATGGGAGCCTGATGCAATAGCATTAACAGTGAGCCCCAGCAAAACCAGCTTAATTAGCTGGTCTGAAACCATAATGTCCTTTCCCTTTTCCAAGTCCTGGTGCTTCAGGATGCTGCCCATCAGGTCCCTCCAGGTGCCTTCTCATCCGTTTCGCCATTGAACCTTGTAGCGTCTCTGTGTGGTGGGCAGGACAAGTATAAGGCCATATTTCATTGATTCGGTGATGTGCATCTTCCCACAATTTTTCTTCTCTAAATTGGTATGCATTTTAGAATCGATGATGTATAAATGTGATGACACCTTTTTCCTGTCTTAGTGATTTAGGAAATAATGATGCATCTGTATAGTCGAAGGTGCTGAAGATTTGATGAACTGTGGTTGCTCCTTTTACAGATGAGGCATCCAGGGGATATGACTAGAAACTCATTACTAATTGGAGGAGCCCAGTCTCAGACCCAGCTCTCTGTCTAGTTATTTATAGCTGAGTAACCAAGTACCTCAAACCTTAGTGGCTTAAAATAACATTAAGTATTATCACACAGTGTCTTGGAGCCAGGCATTTGGGAGTGACTTAGCTGGGGGGTTCTGGCTTGGAGGGTTCTTCATGAAGTTGTAGATAAGGTGTTGGCATGGCCTTTAGTCATCCGAAAGCTTGACTAGGGCTGGTGGTTTCATTGACAGGCTGACTTCCATGGCTGGCAAGTTGTTGCTGGTGTCAGTGGGAGGGATTCCCCAGTTCATCCCCATGTGGGCCTCTTCACACGTTCTTGAAAGTGCCCACAGCAGAGTGACTGGCTTCCCCCAGAGCAAGTGATCCCAGGGACCAAGGCAGGAAAACATTGCAATGCCTTTTTAAAAAATTGTATTTTTTCAATTGCAGTTTAAATTTAATTTTATTTTGTGTTAGTTTTAGGTGTACATGACAGTTGTTAGACAATCATATCCTTTACAAAGTGTTCCCCTCAACATTTCCAGTATCCACCTGGCACCATATATAGTTGTTACAATATGATTGACTATATTATCTATGTTGTACTTTACATCCCCATGACTATTTTTTGACTACCAAAATTTCTAGTTCTCAGTCCCTTCACCTTTTCAGCCATCTCTCAACTACCCTCCCCTCTGGCTACCACCAGTCTGTTTTTGTATCTGTGAGTTTCTTTTTATTTTGTATGTTCACTTATTTTGCTCTTTAGATCCCATATATAAGTGAAATCATATAGTATTTGTCTTTCTCTGACTTATTTCACTTAGCATAAGAACCTCTGGGTCCATTCATGCTGTTGCAAATGGTAAGATTTCATTTTTTATATCTGAGTAATATTCCATTATATATATGTACCACAACTTTTTTATCCACTTGTCTATTGATGAACACTTGGATTGCTTCCATGTGTTGGCTATTATAAATAACTAGAGGCCCTACATTCATTGCACTCGGGGGAGGGTCCCCTCAGCCCGTTCTGTACCCTTTAGCAATCTGGGAGCCCTCAGGGCCTGTGGGGAGCGGGCCTAAGCCGTCAGTCGGACATTCTTAGCGCTGCTGTGGAGGCGGGGAGACTCCCACCACCACTGCTGCACTTGCCAGCTGTCAGCCTGGCTGTGGCTGAGCAGAGCTCCCCCTGTGGTAGCACACTGACTACCAGGGGCCAGCTCCTGCATTGAGCATCTGCCCCCT
Organism: Myotis lucifugus; assembly: GCF_000147115.1. Taxonomy (NCBI): domain Eukaryota; kingdom Metazoa; phylum Chordata; class Mammalia; order Chiroptera; family Vespertilionidae; genus Myotis; species Myotis lucifugus. Next base: position 3,046,566 of record NW_005871062.1, read on the forward strand.
GGTAGTCAGTGCACTTCATACCTACTGGTCATTCCTCAGTTCGGTCGATTTGCATATTACCCTCTTCTTATATAGGATTCTTGCAAATTAAATCCCACAGTAAAATGTCTTGCTCTCAGTAATATAAAATCTTTCCAAATGGAATGAAATAGCTAAGACTCCTGTGCAAACTGACTTTATGAACACACTTAGATGAGAAAAATAGGGATGGATCCAATGTCAACTACACTATTTTATGGAGAAGAGATCATAAAATTCCCTTAGTCAACAGTTCCTAGCCTATAAAACTATGGGCTCATTTTAGGAAAACAGTTGTCAGATTTGCTTTTATTCCTATAAAAAGAGGCTTTTTTGGTAATAGAATATCTGCTAGTCAGGGAAAGGGTCTTCTTGTCTGAGCTCTGCAACTTACTAGTCAAGTGACCTTGGTTTCAAATTACATAAACTTTCTCAGCTATGATTTCTTCATCCAAAAATAGAGGAATTGTAGGAGATGACTCCTGAGGGTCTCTGGCTCACCTTTCTCTTTCCCCAGCTCCTAGGAAAGTGCCTGGTACTACAGGGTGCCTGATAACTGCTCAAAGAATTATGACACATGATACTGAGTGACTGTGATTTTTTCTGTCTTTTGCATTTTCATAGCGTAGCAACTATTGGCACATAAGGCGCACAGTGCACTTTCATTGAAGAGGAAGTGATTTATTTTTAGTAGTAATAATGATTTTCAGATAATGTAATTCAAATTGTGGGTAATCTAGAGTAAAAATTTAAAATAAATTAGTTCGAATGAATAGGTAAGAAAATCAAATAATTGTGACTTGCCCTTTCCTGATCTTTACTCAAGAGCCCAGCCATGTGGTTTCTGGTTCATTGCCTTCCAAGGGGATTTTTTTTTTTCTCACACAGAAGAGCTTCCCAAGTGAGCTCCAATCTGGAGATCTCCACATGGACAAATCAGTGAGGAAGTGAGGTCTCCGGTTGCTCAATGATTTCAGGGTTAATAATACAAGTGTCAGACCAAGAAGGAAGCTCTCCTACCACAACACAGGGAAGAGATAGCGTTTACGATGTTCTGTTTCCCTCCAGGAGAGGAGGGACTCCTGTGGCATTGGAGAAAGCCCCCCACTGATCAGCCCAACCAGAGAACCTTTGAGCCCTCAGGTGGACGCAGCCTAGCCTAGGGGGTTGTGAAGAGAAACACTAATTTACAGTGCCTTTGCAGACACATGGGTTTCTTTATATGTCTTGATTTCTTGATATAACATATGGAACATCTTTGGCTGTCAATCTTTTAGACAAACAGAGTTTCCCTAATAATGACCAACTGATTTGCAGATATAAGTTGAGGACCTCAGCACAAAACCATTAATCTTGCTGTGTATGTTATGTAAGAGCAGCATATTTTTGGACTAAACTCTTTTTATGTATCCAACTGCTGCTTGTCATTCAAAGTCCGGCTCTCTGGTCAACCTCCTCTATAAAGCTTTCCCTAACTGAAAATGACTTTCTCCCCTTTTAGAACCCTACTCTCTCTGGTGGTCCTGAACATTTCTTCCTTCTGTTACAGTCACTTGGGCCTGAGTTTTTATTCTTCCACTAGAGGCCCGGTGCACAAAAATTTGTGCACTCAGGGGGGTCCCTCAGCCTGGCCTGTGCCCTCTCACAGTCTGGGACCCCTCGGGGGATGTCCACCTGCTGGCTTAGGCCCGTTCCCTGGGGGATCAGGCCTAAGCTGGCAGTCAGACATCCCTCTGGCAGCCCGGGAACCTTGGGGGATGTCCACTTGCCAGCAGGGAGCAGGCCTAAGCTGCAGTCAGACATCCTTAGCGCTGCTGAGGAGACAGGAGAAACTCCCGCCACCACCACTGTGCTGGCAGCCATCAGCCTGGCTTGTGGCTGAGCAGAGCTACCCCTGTGGGAGCGCACTGACCACCAGAGGGCAGTTCCTGCATTGAGCATCTGCCCCCTGGTGGTCAGTGTGTGTCATAGTGACCAGTCATTCCCAATTGTTCTGCTGTTAGGGTCAATTTGCATATTACCCTTTTATTATATAGGATAGAGGCCTGGTGCACGGGTGGGGGCCAGCTGGTTTGCTCTGAAGGGTATCCTGGATCAGGGTGGGGGGTCCCACTGGGGTGCCTGGCCAGCCTGGGTGAAGGGCCGAGGGCTGTTTTCAAGCTGGCCAAACCCCCTTCAGGGTGGGGGGGGTCCTGCTGCGGTGCCTGGCCAGCCTGGGTGAGGGGCTGATGGCCGTTTTCAGGCTGGCCACGCCCCCCAGTGACCCAAGCTCCCAGCCTCTCCTTTTGGGCTGGAAGCAGGTATCTGGGATTTATTTATCTTCTATAATTGAAACTTTGTAGCCTTGAGCGGAGCCCAGGGCCGGCCAGGGAAGGCGGGAAACTTGGCTTCCTCCATCGCCGGTGGCAACACAAGCCTCCTGCTCGCTCCAGCTCTGTGGCTGCCGCCATCTTAGTTGGGTTAATTTGCATACTCGCTCCTGGGCATGGCTTGTGGGTATAGTGGAGTGGCGGAGTGATGGTTAATTTGCATGTTTCTCTTTTATTAGTGTAGATGCTGCAGTGAATATAGGGGTGCATATATCCTTCCTAATAAGTGTTTTGGGTTTCTTCAGAAATATACACCCAGATGTGGAACCACTGGGTCATAAGACAGCTCATTTTTTGAGGAACTTCCATACTGTTATCCATAGTGGCTGCACCAATCTGCAATCTCACCAACGGTGCACGAGGGTTCCCTTTTATCCATACCTTCTCCAGCACTTATTGTTTGTTGAAATATTGATGATAGCCATTCTGACAGGTGTAAGGATATTCCACTGTGGTTACAACAGCAAAAGAACAAACAATCCAATTAATAAATGGGCAGAGGACCTGAATAGATGCTTCTCTGAAGAGGACATACAGATGGCCAATCGATATATGAAAAGGTGCTCAATATCAGTGATCATTAGAAAAATATAATACCTTTTATGGCCAGACTTGAGAAGCCTCACATTATCACTTCTACACATTTGATTTGCCACATAGACCACCCTGACTCAGTGTACAAGGGCACCAGTATCAGAAAGTGAGGATTATTGGGGGCTGGCTGTTTCCTTCCCACCACACTGCTTTTCCAATACAGTTTTATCTGGAGCTTGGCCATCTCATACCCTTAGGTCAAGTTCTTTTTTTTTTTTTAGTCCTCACCTGAGGATACTTTTCCCATTGATTTTAGAGATTATGGAAGGGTGGGGGGTGGAGGGTGGAAAGAGAGGAAGGGAGAGAAAGAGGGAGAAGGAGAAGGAGAGGGAGAAAAACATCAATGGGAAAGAGACACGTTAATGGGTTGCCTCTCACATGCGCCCCGACTGGGCCAGGATGGAACCTGCAACCCAGATATGTGCCCTTGACCGGGAATCAAACCCATGACCCTTCATTGCAAGTGCCAACACTAACCACTGATCCACACCAGGCAGGGCCAAGTTCTTAAAATGCATGAATGCAAAGTCTGGGATTTCTATCCCATTCTAACACTTTTGAAACTTTATTGTGCCCACAAATTCCCAGACTCTGATTCAGGAGGTCCACAATGCAGTCTAAGGTCAGGACACAAGCTCCCATATGATGCTCTTGCTTCTGGTCAGTGATCAACACTTGGAGCAACAAAATGAACAGAGGCAGCAGGCCTCCAGCAGCACACTCTGCAGAGCTGCACTGCAACCAAGTTCTCTCTCCTCAAGGGGTACTTGCCTCCCCCTTTTATTGTGGCAGAGAGAGAACTGGTTTGGGGAGAAGGAACTAGGGAGCCCAGCCTACTTCACTAGTTGGTTAAGGGAAAAAGAGGTTATAGCAGAGAAGAGTCCATGCATTATTAGGCAGGCAGCCGCTGCAGCTGGCAGCCTCTTCACAGGGAAGGTCAGGTTTCAGACAGCAACAGCTGGGTGCTCAAAATGGGGAGGTAATTAGCTTGCAGGGGGTGGGGGTGGGATGGAACACAAACAGCGCTTAAAATGAAACGTGTCAATGCATTATTCAGAGCTCATTGACATCAGTGGATTCCCCATCCGCCTTTCTTGCCTTTCTCCTTTTTCCCCTCTTACATGCACTCTCTCTCTCTCTCTCTCTCTCTCTCTCTCTCTCACACACACACACACACACACACACACACAAGCACTCAGAACTCTAAACCCACAAACCCATAGATGCTGCCACACTTTAAGCTGCATGGCTGAGATCTAGAGGGCTGGCCCTGGCACTGCCTTTCTTCTGCCCCTGCCCTGTGTCTTCCTTCACACCAATTAAGAGAGGGACATATTGGACTGTAAGGTACACACGAAAGAAACTAAGTCCTTTTTGTTATTTTCTCTTTTTCTCTGCAACACACACACATAATGTACACATTACAAATAAATAGAACAATGAATACAGCAACATAATATGTGCTGAGCGGGGACTCCTGAACCCTGTGAAATTAGCTGGAAAACAAGGTGAGGTCTCCGCTGTGGAACACAGGGAACTTCATTTGCTCATTCTAGTGGTTGTTAGGGCCCTTGGGAAGGGGATCAAATTGATCACCTCCCGCTTCTTTCTCAGCCACGCCAGTCTACAACTGTAGAAGCTAAAAGGGCTGTTTACTGAATAGGTACTACATGCCAAGCGGATACATGCATCGTTTACCCTCCAACAACCTGAGAGTAAGGACATCATTACTTCCAATTTGCAGAGGAGGAAGCCAAGTCTGTGAGAGGGAAAGCACTTACCTTACACAACTAGTAGGTGGTAGTTTTGCAGTCCATCTCAAACAGTTGTAACCTAAAGCTGGTACAGTGGGGCCTTGACTTACGAGTGTCCCGACTAACGAGTTTTTCGAAATAACAAGCCGTCTCTCGGCAGATTTTTTGCTTTGAGTTGCGAGCTAAAATTCGGGTTATGAGCCAGCTTCAGATACCCCACCGCTAGTTGGCACGGCGAACATCACAGTGAATGCCACAACATCAGCCCAGCATCACTCGTGATTTGACATACGAGTAATTTGAGTTACGAGCTCCGTCACGGAACGAATTAAACTCGTAAGTCAAGGCCCCACTGTATTTAGTGTGTACCAAGCAAGCTGTCCAGAGAAGGGAAAAGAGAATAATGAGACAATCAAATCTGGGGGGACGGGGGCGGGGGGCTCTCTCAACATGGAGTGCAGGCACTTACTTTGTATCTGTCGTCCTGCTGGCGGAGGGGACGGAGATGCATTTCATGGGGCCTTTGCTCCGGAAGAGCCTACACATTAATGTGACATTGACAGGAATTAGTTATTATCTGAGCCTCCCCATTAAATATCAACCAGTGGGATGTTCCCACTATCGCGGCTGGGAATGCAAAATTATACAGCCACTTTGGGAAACAGTGTGGCAATTTATAAGAAAGTTAAACACATATCACACACTTAACAAATGGCACAGCTGCGGTACTCCTGAGTATTTAACTGGAAAAAAAAAAGGAATTTATGTTCACACACAAAGGCCTGTGTACAAATGTTGATAACAGTTATTCATATTAGCCAAAGAACTAGCAACAACCCAGTTAGTGAGTAGATAAGCAAATTGTGTCACACTGATACAATGGGATACTGTTCCGCAATAAGAAATGGCAAGCTATTAATTTGATGAATTCAGCGACATGGATGAACCTTAAAAGTATCATGCTAAGTGAAAGACACCAGTCATGAAATGTTACATACTCTTTTATTTTTATGCTGTTCAGAAAACAGAAAAATTATAGGTGTCAGAAATCAGAACAGAGGGTGCCTGGGACCTGCGTAGGCAAAAGGGCATGAGAACATTTTGGGGTGTTGGAAATCTTCTTTGCCTTACTTGTGGCTGTAGTTATACAACTGTGTTCCTTTGTCAAACTCAAACTGTATCTTTAAAAGGGTGAATTTTATTGTATGTAAGTAAAAAATCAGGACTTTAAAATATGTATCAACGAGTTCAAACCCACCATTTTCCAGATCGGGAAGTGACCTGCTACAGTAGGTGTGAGTCCGGAGTACAGGTTTGGCCCCAGTCCTGAGGCAGAAGGGAGCCGAAACCTTGACCTCCTGCCTTGGTCCACCTCACATCCCAGATAGGACTGATCCTCCATCTCAGTGCGGCTTTGTGGGTGACTTTTTAAAACTCACTGCGCTGTACTGCTCATCACACTGTTGACCTGCAGTTGGCTAGTGGGCGTCTAATTAGAAAATAAAGTAAATTTGCAGTCAGCCAGAATCCGAAGAACAAAAAACTCCAGTAAGGAACATCTATGTCCATATTCCAGTCTCCTTTCTTTTGAGAAGAGGAATAAAGGCAAAACACTACCATTAATTTATTCAGAAGAGTGCCTTGTTGGACACTGCCACCCAGTTTAGAAAGAACAAAATGACATCAACTTCTTGTCTCAGAAAGCAGGCTAGAGTTAAGGTGCACCAGACCTGCTTGTAGTTTCCAAATCTTTTACTATCTGACTTCGAGTCCTTATGTAGCCGCTTAACTTCTCTGTAAGACAGTGACAGTTCCTGCCTCCCAGGGTTTTTGTGAGGTTCAAAACAGAGATTGGGAAATAGAGCACTTAGCTCACCTAAGATAGACTTCTCTGGGATGTTCAGCGCTGGGCTGCACTTCACATGCCTCATCTACACCTTAACAGTCATTATCTCCGCTGTGGAGCCATCAAGCCCAGGCTGAGGAATCCGTCAGAGAGGAAGCCAGCCAGGGCCTTGGGCTGTGTGTATAGTTCAGTAAATGATTGTGGACCTGAATCTATAAAGTAATCGGTTGGGGAGGTTGTAAGAATTGAAATTCTGTCTCATAATGAGAGAGAGAGCCTTGTTTCAGTTTTGTTCATTTATTTTATTATTTTTATATTTTTTGCTTCTAAGGAAAGAATGGAAAAACAATTGAAGCCAAAATTAGAGTCCTGAGTGAGTGCCATACTCCAGGTTGAAGAGATGGTGTCCTCTCCAATCACATCTTCACTCAGCCTCCTCTCTCCTTTTCCAGAAAAAAAAAATACCCCACGGATCCAAGAGAACTTGTGCTACTTCGGGCCCAGCTAACCCAGAGAGCCAGGGAGACTCCCCACTGCCCCCCAGCAGGCGACTCTGGGGACACGCTCTGTAATCTCAAACCCTGTCTGCCTTCTGAGATTTAGAGGCCAGTTTAACACTAACTGAAATCGGGTGGATTTTATGAAACTTAACCAAGTAAGTTTTCTTCCATTTTCCCTTGAAAATATTTCTTACTCCATCACATAGCCAGTAGAAGCCTGTATTTACAAAACATTAGCTAGTTTTAATAATCCAAGACACCTGGCAAATATCAATTGGCAAACTTACCAAAGACAATAGAATTGGTTTCTATACCGTGTATTGAAATCCCTTCATTACACACCACTTGTGCCTGGGCTCAGTTTTGCTTTCCTAACCGTTGTCTTCTAATGTGAAGTGGCCAGTGAGACTCACAGATTCTACTGCATCCTGTCAGGCACTGGGTGCAAGTTTATGTCATGCCCTCGTACTCAAAGGGCATAATTTAGGCTGAAAGTAAGCATGCTAGGTTCCAATGTGTAGAGAACTGGATAAACGTTAAAGCGCTATATGGCAGGGGAAGCACACAGGTTTAGGTGCCAGAGATTTCTCTATTGCCCGGGACAGAATTATTATCCTCTTAAATAGCTTGGAGCCTGAGGACTGAAAAACTGGAGTCAAGGCTAGTGGTCAAAGTGAGCCTTTAAAAACAGTCTCCCAATACCTAGCCCGGAGCTGTTTCCATTGGCCCACACCTCCTTTCCTTTGTGTAGGTTATTTAATAAATTCATTTCACAGCCCGCAGAGCACAGTAGGAAACAATGCAATTACTGAACCAACCGGAGGAACACAGCTGCCAGCATCTTGTGATTCAGAATTGTCCAAACACTTCCATGTGGGGGTGGGACTGATACAACTTGCTGATTCAACAGTTGACATTGACAAATTGGAGTTTCATTTCCTCAGCCTTCTGTTGGAGGTGCTAATGAGCACTGCGAGGCTGCAGAAACACAGGCGGGAGAGAGACAGGGAGACTCCTTATCTACATGCTAACTAATTGAGCCTGGGTGATGGCAGACTTGACACCCTAGGTAATAGGTGGACACATTTGAAGCACTAATGAAGGCCAAATAAAATCAACACTGTGAACAGTTTAAGTTCCACTTGCGGATTATGTGGGCCGCTATCTTCATCTATTAGAGAGAATGTTTGCTTTTCCTAATATTCTTTTATATGTTTCCTGAAACATTCTTTTATATGTCATGGGGCACTATGCCAAGATTCCTTGGTTTCTGGATAATGGGGGGTAGGGGGGTAGGGGTTGGACCAGGTGATTTCTGAGGTCTCTTCCTGGCTCCATTTCTTGACTTGTGCCTGCAACGAATTGCATGCCCCTTTCTCCTCACACACATTGATCCAGACCTCCGTTTTCCCATTCATCTCCTCATTCATTCAGTAAGCGTTTTGGATGCTTACTCTGTGCCAGACTCTGTGCTAGGAAGTAGAAATAAAATAGGGAATAGGCCAGAACACCACCAGACCCTTACTCTCAAGGGTTTACTTTCTAATAGGGAGACTGTTAAGTAAGTAGTGAATCAGGGACATGTTAGGAGGGAGCCCCCACTAGTATGAAAGCTCATAGGAGAACCCCTACGTCAGACATACTCAAGGAAAGTGCCTCAATGATTTCACATTTTAAGTTGCTCCTTCAAATAAGAAGGTGAAGATTGGGAGGAAGATGGACTGTGCTCTGTGCGCCTCCCAGGATGTCGAGCACCTTTTCTGTGTAGAGCAGAATGTGCTAGAACACGGGCTGTGCTTGGTGCGGAGAGAAGGAATGATGTTTGGAGAAGGGATGATAAAAGACTAACGCTCAAAGTGCTGACATTATAAAAGGTTAAAAATTTAAAATGAAAACTTTAAGAAGATATTTTATAATTTCCTCCTTAGTCTGCAGACCACAATTGAAGCCAAGCACACCTTTATGAACATCAGCTAGTTTCATCAGATCGTTAGAGCTGAAAGGTATTTTGTGTCTATATTTATCATTTCACACATGAGGCAGCTGATGCTCAGAAAAGTTCATTCTTTTTTTCAGAAGTCAGATAATTGGCAGAACCAGCTCTAGAATCCCACCCACATTCTCAGATACCTTCTTTCAAAGTTCAGCCTATGCCATCACCTCCTTTCCGCTTTCTCTCATACTTGCTCTTTCTCTCTTATTTCCTAACAAAACCCAACTTTAAACTTTTCCTCATTTAAAAAAGTAACGTGAATTTTTTGCCAAAATATTTGAGGTCTTACTACACCTTCCAACATTCTTTCGTCATTTTTTCTTTCTTCATCCGGCCAATGAGCCTTAGACTTTTACAACGAGGGCCTTAGGCACTGGGAGCATTGTTCCTGTCTTCAGAGAGCTTGCAGTCTAAGGGAGGAGATGGATGGCAAGTCTTAAAGAATGTCAAGTTCTCCCTTTGGGATTGAAGTCCCTCCATGATCTGACCCTAGTCCTGTCCAGGGTTCTCTTGGGAAAGCTGGACATAGTGCCAACACAAGAGATTGCTGCTTACATTGACAGAGTTCTCACAGAGACAACTTCCTACTGAACATATACCAGCATAGGGAGGAGGTGCAGTGATTTTTATGGTCTTTTGCCCCAAAGGTTATTAGGCTGTCCACACGATATCCTTTTCCTAGTAGTATTTTTGTTATGTTTTGGCATAGGAGCCAACTAGTATTTCCAAGATTTTTATGTTTTCTCATCCTTTCGATCTGTCAATTTTATTAAAAAACAAATCTTATTTGAATAAGACAGGTTGGCATGAGGACTGGTCTTTTAAAACTAACCTTTTACTTATGCAAATGTGTACCTAGTGCCCAAGCCAGCCAGCAGCAATCTTTTTCCTGTCTGTCCAGCTCTCAGTCAGAAGAGTGGACTTATCTTGGAGAATGTGCTTTGTTGAGTTGGGAGTAGATAGACTCAGGAATTCTCCAGCTGCCAGACATTTCAGAGATTCTCAGATGTTTGTTTACTCGGCGTTTTTAAAGCAAATTGGATCCATTTTTGTATGGCATTCACTAGAATTAAACCTGTTTAAACATATTTTCTTTACAGGTAATCTTGACTTTCTTTTAAATGTGTTTGCTTAAAAAATGTGTTTGCCTAAAGCCATCTATAAATAAGCCACTATAGCTCAGAATATTCAGTGTGAAAATATGTATAAAAATGCAAACTCAACTTTGAGTGAATACTATACTGGCTTATAAAGGTGTCCAGATGACTTCGATCATATTATATTTTCATATTCTATCATATCTGTAGTGGAAACTGTAGAAAGTGAATGTCATCTGATTGCTGGCATTAATATAATGACCAGGCTGTCCCGTAAAGGATTTATGTTTGTACATTTATAGCTCATCCCGCCACCCCGACACTTGGCTCTTAGACCCCAGATTATCAGAGCACTGGGGGGTTAAGACTTAGGAGACCTTGAGCTAGTCATGGCTCTGACACTCACTAGCTTTGTGGGTTTTAGCATTGTGTTCTCATCTACAGAGTGTAGCGGGTAGACTAGATGTTTTAAGGACCCGTGCACTTTTGAGACAGGTGAATTGCATCATAGACTATTTCCTTCCATTTTGCACACAGAAAATCAAAAGCCATATAGGATATGTGACCTGCTTATGGCCACAAAGAGACTCACCATCTCAAAAGTAATAGCTCAAGCTCTTTTAAATGTTTAGGGCCTCCCCATGCCTTTGGATCTCATGCAGGGTCCCTCACTGTCACTCTGGTATTGAACTTTATGGTTTGGGAAGCCCAGTCATTTACATTTGCTGTTACATCTGTTAGGGATAACTTCTGGGTAGATATTTAAAAGACGTGAGAGTAATAAAGTTAGATGATACGATCCCATTTTAATAATGAATTCTGTCCCACAATGTCAATCAAAATTGGTGTCTTAAATGAACTTATATTACCTTTTCTATTGAATCTCATTTTGGGGAGAAACCAAAAATTACAGTGAAACACGAGAAGTCACTCTCCAGGGTGCTTCAGGCTTTCCTCTTCAACTACGTTTAGAAACAACTTCTATTAGGAATGAACATGGTTCCCACACCCCGTTCTCCTTTGGATTAATACTATTAAGCTTGTTTGTGGCTCTTATAATTAGCTTGTGACTTTCTGTGAATAATGTCTATTGATAGCCACACATTTAGGAATATCGTGGATATATAGGGTGGGGCAAATTTAGGTTTATAGTTGTTTGTGTGGGAAATAATACAATAATTAATAAATAAGAATACAAAATAAACTCTGTTGTGTGTACTAACAACTGTCTACTTTTGCCCCACCCTGTATATTTGATTGCTTAGAAGCAGATCACATATTTCCATGTAAAACATCCTGAATCATTTGTAGGTTCACAGGTGCCACTTTAACTCAACTTGCAGCTCAACTGTAATACTTGTCTTATTAGCTTGTGTTTGGGGAGTAGGAGTCTACATAGGAGGAAGGAAGAGAACTGAGCACCGTTTTTGAAATTAACATATCATCTCCTTGGCACTGCCTGTCCTCTAACCTCTAACCTCTGTCCTCTGGACCTCCGAGCACTCCTATGTCCCACTGCGGTCCTTTGTTAATCTATAAATCAGTCCAACCTCCCATTCCGGCAGGGCAGCTGGTCTCCACTGTGGTGAGAATAGGATGTCCCCTGGTGACTGAACACATTTATACGAAGGAGGAAATGGAAATTAGAACCTTAACTCCCAAGAAGCGATTTCCGTTATCTTTTTTTGAATTGTGAAAATGAACCTGATGGGTAGAATTTCAGGCACAAGGAAAGGGGAAAGACAGAAGATTCAGGCCTGAAAATGTCTCCAGGTCCAGTTCTCCTTGTCTACTCTGTATTTGCCAGCTTTTTTTCATTTCCTCTTTAAAAGCTGCAGTCACATTGCCATCTCCCAGGGAGAGTGAAGTTGTGGGGATGATGGGAGAAATGGGGGAAAGCAGACATGGACCGTTTTCACCACTTACCTGTGTGAAGTGTTTGTAAGTCAGCTCTGTCTTTTGAGTCAGGTATCTGGGTCCAAAGATCAGATCCACAGACTGTTTAACTTTGGCAAGTTTTTAACCTCAGAGTCTCCATTTCTTCACAGTACTCAGGGGCATCATGAAAATGAAAGACAATTCATACAAAACCCTTGGACCACAGTAGATGCTCAGTAAATAGGTTATGCTATTAAGAGGCCAGGAATGGTTGGATAGTAGCGTTAGCAATATCTGGAAGGCAGCAGCATCCAAGAGCATTTTCTAATAAATGATAGGTACAGTGTTATTTGAAGGATGGATGTCAGAGTTTTCTGTGTGTTTTGCATAGATTTCTGGGAATAGAAAACAGGTGGTGAAGCTGCATGATGTACAGTAGGTCCTCGGGTACGTCGGAGATCCGTTCTTACAGCGCGACCTAACGTGATTTTCGTTGTAAGTCGGAACCCACCTACATAAGCACCTACGTCACTCACATGGAGCACATACACAGCAGTAATGAAGTGAAACAGTAAAAAAAAATTAAAAGAAAGATAACAATTCCTGACCTTTACTTGTGGCAAATAAATAATAAAAAACATAAAGCACATATGTGCATACGTCAAAATGACGGAACTTTTCTTTTTTTATATATATAAATAAATGGGAGATGGCGACGTAACCACGAAACGACGTATGTCGAGTCCCGGGTAACCCGAGGACTGCCTGTAGGCACCTCCAGATGTGTGCAGATGAAGCCAGCTGAGCTGCTCTGAGGTGGGTGGGGCCTTTGCAGAGAGAGCCGGGCAGGATGCTGGAGGAGGGTTGCAAACCCAGCCAGTAGTCACCGGGAGGTTGGCATTTTCATCAGCAGTCATCCATAGTGGGTCTGAGGCAAGAATCAATACCAGAAGGAGAAGGTGACAAATCATTCATTGCCCAGAGACTGGCTATAAATCCAGTGCCTGTTATTTTCTGTGTAACCACTTTAAAGAAACTTGCACAGGCACCCATTCCCTGCAACACAGAGCCTCACCTCAGGACTTCCAAAGGTCCTTTGGGAAGATCTACAATTACCTAAGTGTTGTTAGTTGTTCTTTTCAGGAGAGTGAAAGATGTACCCTGTTCCATTCTGTAAGCTATAAGCGTAAGCTATATCAGCATTCATACGGTCTTTCCCTCCCATCTGTTCTTCAGTTCTCATGGCTTTTAGAGAAATAATTTGCCTGGAGGTCTGCTTGCCTCTGCATGTGTCGTAGGCATGTGCTTTACACCCGTTAGCTCTGGCTTACTACAAACTCACTCTTAGTACATCTCCCCCTCACTGCAGAAATACACTCTTTTTCTCTTTTTCTGTATAGCCTCTTGACAATCAGAAAGAACATGAAAGACTGTCTAGTCCAGTGACTTTCATCTCATGGCACACATAAACTAATTACTCAAATTCTGCGGCACACCAAAAAATATATTTTTGCTGGCCTGACAAAAATAGGTATGATTTTGATTCATTCACAGCAGACGGCTATAGTTGTATTGGCTATTGTCCTTTCTTTATTTAACAATCTAAGGGAAAAGAGGTCCGTGCCCCTGACTGCTGCACACGGGTTGAAAATTGCTGGTCTTGTCCAGCCACTCCTGGTAGTGAGGCAGTGGCCAGGAGTGGGGAGGTGGTGCCCTTTCAGGGAGCACCAGGACCGGGCCCGGGTGTCCTGCTTCAAGTTCACAGCTCCTGGGACTCCACCGCTCCTCCCCAGAGCATGGGCTGCAGACCTGAGGCTCTGCTCCCCAAGTGCCTGCACCTCCACAGGCTCCTGAGCTGCTGGAATGTCTGGAAAGGGGGAGAGATAAGCAAATGAGCCAGAGGGTTGACACAAGGTGAGCCTTTTTAGACAGCGTTGGAATGATTAGAGCCGGGAGTTGGGGACCCCACAGCGGCGTTCTGTAGAGAGTAGATCTTTTGTAAGCACTGATTTATTTTTCCGCTGAAGGCCAGCCTCAGGCGGAATTGGGAAATAGCCAGCTAGCTGTGATGCAGTGATTTTCGAACCTTTTCCCCTCCCTTTTAAAACTGTCAGCCACTTACCTTAAATAGAAGCATCAGAGGAAGCCCAAGATGTAAAAGGAATAAAGGTGATTGGGGTGGGGTGGAAGGCACAGTCTCCTTAGCTTCTCACCTGCCCACACCCTCCACTCATTGCAGGGCTCTCAGGGAGGCTGGGCCCTTGGTACTTGTTGGGAAGCCACTGTTGCAGTGAAAAGCCAGTATCTGGAGCTCAGATCAGCCTGTTAGTTACCTTAGGCAAATCCTGAAACCACGGAGCCTGACTTTCTTTTCATGTCAATTGAGGATAAAGCCTCGCATGGAAAGGTTTTTGCATGTAAATATTGATATAACAGACAATATACTTGGTTCATAGCAGACACTGTAAATGTTGACTCCCACCTCTCTTTTTATCTTTTTTTTCCTTCTCCCCTTTCTGTGCCCTTTCCCTTAGATGTCCTCTTTCTCTTCAGGAGCCCAGCGACCTCTGGCTCTAGCACTCTCCAGGGCTCAGCTCTCCAGGAAAACCACAAGTCGCTTACAGTGTCTGCTCAGGGCAGGCTGTCCTTCCCCAGCCTGTCTGAGTTGCAGTTAGACCAGAGCTGGCTTGAACAATTGACATTCAAAGGAATTGCCCAGAGGGACTTCACAATCAGTAATCATTCCCTTTCTGACCAGCAGGCTGACTTCTGTCCTTGGTTGAGACTAGTCTAGGCCTTTATGTAACAGTACAGATTTCACATTCCTGAACAGCGCACACATTCCTTCCTCATGTTCTGTGAAATCACCTTGTTAATGTAAAAACATTCAAACCTGTAAAGAATTGTTGTGAGTTTATTTGAGCCAAACTGTCGACAATTGCCGGGAAGCAGCTCCGGAATGGCGGTTTTTCACCTTGTTTTATGCATTACAATCCAAGGAGGAGATGTAAGTGGGTTACATGAAATCCATTGGTGGTAGATTAACCTCTGGGATTGAATAAAAAGTAAAATCATAGACACTTCTTTTACTTAGGTAGGTACAGGATAGTTAAGAGTCAACAATTACCATGATAACAATAACAATGAAGGAATTTGTGGTATCTGTCCTGACGCCCAGGGCATATGGTTGTGTCCTGAGGGATCCGGAAAAAAGGGAAGTTACAAGTTATCCTGACATTTCAATGATATGTTATCTTAGGTGCAAAAAGACAATAGGTTCAGTTAAGGTGAAGATTGACCTTATCAGGGAAGATACTACCAGGATGTGACTACCCACCTTAGCTGCTTTTAGTTAAAGTTTAATTTCAGACCCTCCTTTGTGGTTACTTAGGTCTTTGAGTTTGCAGACTGCCATGCAGGCCTTCCCTGAGCTTGTCAGGTCAGCATGTGGCCCTTTTCGTCCACAGCTTTTTAAAAACAACAGGGACTGTGGGGAAAATAGGTGATGAGCAAATCACTCAAAACCCATTTGAAGTAATCCTGTTATTTGCAGATTTTTAATATTTCTTACAACTTTTGTGATATACTATGTTAGTACAGTTTTGGTAATATTATTAAACTTAAAATCCTTTTGTTCTTGAAATATTTATGTATAGTGCATAGTACACTAGTATATGTAAGATCATTTTTCTTGAATAATTGGTGTTTATTGCATGTAACATCATAATTAAAATGGTTTTTTTGAGATATTAATGTTTATTGCATGTAACATTATTATATTTAGGATCTTTTTTTGAGGTATTAAGGTTTGCATGTAACATTATTATATTTAAAATCGTTTTTCTTGAAATTTAAAAAAAAAAACTGAGGAAAAAAAAAAACAAGTTACCCTGACATTCCACAGCTATGTTATCTTAGATACAAAAAGACAATAGGCTCAGTAAAGATTGAGTTGACCTTTGTCAGGGAAGATACTGGCCCTAGGGCGTGACTAACCATTATAAATGGCTTTTGATGAAAGGTTTTAATTTCAGACCATCCTTTGTGGTTACTTTAGGTCACTGAGTTTACAAGGCCGCCACACAGGCCTTCCCTGAGTTAGTCAGGTTAGCATGTGGCCTCTTTTCATCCACAACTGACACTTCTTTTATTGTGCTGACATAATTGTACCATTTGCCAGTCTGTACAAGCCAGTTCACAGTACAACGTCACATTCTATATCGGGACAGTCAGTGGCCTAACCCCCAGATAGAGAGGACACAGGTGAGTTAGGCTCCCTCCCTGACCTCAGAAAACGATAGGAATGTCTGTAATTCAAGTCACACTGTAAATCCCATAAAATATCAGGTGTCCCATTTTGGGGGGTTAGAGGTAAAAGATTTAGGAGGAGAATTGGCAGGATTTCACCAGGCAAGGATGAAAGGTAGAAAGAAAAGAGTGAGCCAAGGCTGGGAACCAGAAAGCACAGGACATATTTGGGGAGCCAGCATAGTTTGGGGGCTTCACTGTGGGGATGGAGCCACGGAGGGGCATGTAAAATAAGGGTTGAAATGGTGGTTGGCTCAGAGTGTGGGATGAGGGCACCATCAAAGGATTCTGAGCAGGCGAGTGATGTAATGAGAGTCATGCTTTAGGAAGCTCCTTTGGCAGCTTATGCTGGTGAAGATGGTGAGGAGTAGAGTCCAATTAGGAGGTGTTGTAGATGTCCCTGTGTGAGATGTGAGGGCCTGAGCTCAACTGTGACAATGATACACAGTGGCAGCGGGGTGTGTGGGGAGGAACACTGTGCAGCAGACATTATAGAGACAGAATCTCAAGCATTTATCAACTGAGTGGGTGGCCTAGGGCTCTGGTAGTGCCTTTCTCGAGATGACAGGTTTACTGTTTTTGCTTATGACAGCCAATATGGAGCTTGGTTTTGGAATGTTTAAGAGCTCATACTGAAGGCCAGCAGGGCCCACAGCACATTTGTGTGAGAAATGCTCACCTGTTCCAATTCAGATAACAGTCTTGGAGACAGAAATATGGCGAAACGAGACTTTAATATGTTCTCGAGAGCAGAATGTGGGGCAGCGAACAAGCCTATTTATTCAGTCCCTTATCTGGTTCCTCATTGGCTGAGTACTATGGGGCCACCTGTTTCCTCATAGGTCACCTAGGAATTGCTGTCTCCCATTGGGCCATTTAAAAAATTTGGCTGAGGCCTTTCTAGCTGCCTCCACCTTCCCCTGTCCAGCTGGGGCAGGCACCTTGGGGGTTTTCACCATGATTCTGGCCCACGCCCACAGTTCTTTGTTCCTATGTCCTCTTCCCTCCTCCCTACATTCTGCTTGCCGGGGAAATTCAGCAAATTCCATCAAAAGCCAACCATGCTGGAGATGGATCACAGAGGTCCATTTCCTACACTTGGATTCTGTGATTGGTCTTTACTGAAATGTGGACAATCCTTTGACCCTGGGGTTACTGCTGGGTGATCCATGCAAACAGGTTGCCCTCAGTTCTGGGAGGGGAGAGAGGGTGTTCCCTCTACTGACAGACCTGCCACCTGAGCCCCCATTCCTGGTCATGTCCTGATCATAGCACCATAGCATTTTTAAATTGGAAACACCTGATAAATCATCTTATCTCTGAACCCTCTGCTAGATGTAAAACTATGGCCCCCACAAAAGGTCAAGTGTGTGTGCAGGGTAGGTAGTGGCAGAACCCAGACTAGAAACTAGGAAGGACTGTCACTTCTGATCTTCAGAAAATATTTTAAGTAATTCTGTTTATATTAGAGTTATCGAGAGAGACGGGACCAACGGGACAAAAAGGAGATTTATTATGAGCATCAGCTCTTGCTATTATGGAGGCTGAGAAGGCCCACTATCTGCTGTCTGCAGGCTGGAGACCCAGGAAAGCTGGTGGTGTCATCAGTCTGAGTCCACAGGCCAGGGAGCCAGGGGAGCCAGTGGTGTGAGTCCCAGTCTGAGGGCAAGAGAGATGAGGAGATGAGAGGACCCAGCTCAAGCAGCGAGCTAGGGGAAAAAAAGGGGGGTTGGGAGGGAGGATGAATTTGAATTCCTATTCCTCTGCCTTTTTGTTTTATTCAGGCCCTCAAGCAATTGGCTGATGCCCACCTGTTCTGGAGAGGGCAGTCTACTGAGTCCACAGATTCAAATGCTAGTATCGCCCAGAAACACCCTTCCAGACACAGCCATGAATACTTGGCCAGAAATCTGGGCACCCTGATGCAGAAAGTTGATAACTCACATGAACTCTCATAGGCTATTTGGAATTGTTGGTCATGATACTTTGTTTTTACAGAGCATTTTCTAAGTTTTCAAAGTTTTAATGGACCTATTTCTTCTTTTGACCCCCATGTGACCTCATTGGTAGACAGACATTGCTCCTCTCTACAGGTGAGCAAATGGAGGCGTGACAGGTGTGACCTTCGCTGCCACGCGGTGAATACGTGGGAGAAGATCAGGACCAGAGCCTAGGTTTCTTTTCTCATTATGATTCCAGTTCTTTCCCACAGCTGCACTGTGGATTCTGCGCTGTGGCAAACCAGTGGTTCTCAAAGTGCGGTCCTGAACCAGCAGCATCAGAGTCACCTGGAAACGGTCAGAAATGCAGGTTCCCAGGCCCACCCAGACCCACTGAACCAGACACTGGGGGCTGAGGCCTGGCACTCTGTGCTTTAACAATTTCTCTGGTAATTCTGCATGCTAGTTAGAGAACCACTGTGGTAACGGGGTGGATTCTGTTCACTGTTCGGGGTTTCACTCCATTTTGCTCATATATCAAATTGATCAGAGAACAGGGACGATGGTATTCTAAACTGACCATGAAAATCTGCCTTTTACTCTTCTTCCTCTTTTCCTTCCTCACCCTCTCCCTCTCCTTGTCACTCGCACCAGCCAGCTACTTTGTGGTAACCTTTCATTAAAGTGTATCCTGTCCCTTACGAAGCTGGCAGAGTAGCCAAGTACTCGCACTCATTCAGCCCACATTGCTTGACACTTACGGGGGCGGGGGGGGGGGGTGTACTAAAAACAAAGGAGGGAGGGAGGTGGTTGGATAGATAAACACTAGACTATTTCTTTTTTTAAAAAAAAATATATTTTATTGATGTTTTACATAGAGGAAGGGAGAGGCAGAGGGATCGAGAGTTAGAAACATTGATGAGAGAGAAACATCGATTCAGCTGCCTCCTGCAACCTCCTACTGGGAATGTGCCCACAACCAAGGTACATACATGCCCTTGACTGGAATCAAACCTGGGACCCTTCAGTCCTCAGGCCAACGTTCTATCCACTGAGCCAAACCGGTTAGGGTAGACTATTTCTTAAAAAACAAAAACAAAAAAGTCACAGGCCCAAGTAGCAACATTAAAAACCAGTGTTACTGATTCACCTACAGATGTGTGAACAGAATGCTATTTTCCGGAAAGTACGTTTTCTCAACATCTGTAAAGTTTCGGCAACTGTATTGGTAGCTTTATGGACCTGTCTCAGTCACATCTCATACTAGCCTTGTGAAAGAGGTAGTATTGTCGTAATTTTTTTTAAATGAGGAAACTAAGGTTTCAAAAAAATCAACTTATCAAAATGTCATATAGCTAAACATCATGCAGCTAGGTTTCACATTCAAGCTTTTCTGGATCCTAAATGCATAATCTCTCCATCACATTATCCACATTATCGCTTAGGATTTCTTTTTTTTCTCTATGCCTTTTTTAATCCCAAAGCTATGGAATTTTATCAATGGTTATATGACATCCACCTTCCAATAGGATTGCTGCAAACATCGTGCGGGCATTTGAGTTTCATCAGTGAGAAGCACTGTTTCTGAAACCCAAATTCATTTCTGACTTACTTTGAAAACATGTCAGTAAGATTAGGTATGAATTTAAAAATATGTATTCAGCCCTCGCTGGTTTGGCTCAGTGTATAGAGCCTCGGTCTTCGGACTGAAGGGTCTTGGGTTTTGATTCCAGTCAAGGGCATGTACTTAGGTTGCAGGCTTGCTCCCTGCCCCTGGTCGCAGTGCGTGCAGGAGGGAACTAACCTGTGTTTCTCTCTGTGTGTGTGTCTCTCCCGCTCCTTTCCACTCTCTCTAAACACCAATGGAAAAATATCCTCAGGTGAGGATTAACAACCAAAAAACATGTATTCAACCTTCAGGCCCTTTTCCTCTCTTTACTTTTTTGGATAGAGCGTGCTCAGTCACTGAAAAGAAAAACTAGGAAGGCATGACCTCTAGTGGACTCACTGAAAACTTTGCTTTGGTTTTGTTGGAGGGTTTCTCTCTGAACACCCTTCCCCTGTTTTAATGGAATTATTGAATTTTTCATCTGAACGTTACTCTCATGACCAGACTTGGGGCTGTGCACAAATGCCACTTTTTTCACGACCTTAAAAATGGGATTCCTGCATCTCAAATTCACACTGCACTTGTGTTTGAGTCCTTTAATGACCTTTCTCACAAGTGCCATCTTTTAACAGAATGCTTATTAGTTAGTCTTTTTCTCACCCAACTGTAAAACCTAATCTGACTGAATTTTTGGAAGGGACTGTTTGAACATGGGTGTCTGTATTTAATCCATCGTGCCTAGGTTCACTTCCAGGCAATTGATAGCTTTGGAAATTGTATACTTCTATTCAAACTGTGTGATCTTTGGTTTCAAGGACTGGGCTGTGGTTGTGCCCATCACCACAGGTTTATTGCTTGACTGCCAAGTCCGCCCCACAGCTGATACGCACTGACCCACACATGTGCTCCCAGGGGAGGGCTGGTGGGTGCCAGGAGCCCTTAAGGATTCTTGATTGATTATACAATTGCTTTGTCCAAGCTTAAGATGGAAAAGAAGACAAAAATCAGCCACTATCTTCTGGGTGGAGGGAGATAGAAGGTGTGAAAAAAAATATCTGGAGCAAAAAATAGATCTTTTTCATTCAAAGCAAAATAAATAGCTGGGGAGTGGGGATATTAATCTGTCTCCCGTTGTGAGGAATGAGAGATGGCATATCTTTCCTGAATCTCAATTACTGTCATGGTTCCAAAAGTTCTGCCAAAGTTGTCTTTCCTGAGTTGAAGAACATGTAATCTCAGCTCTTGAAAATTTTAGAGATTTACTGTACAGTGAAGCCCTTTCTCTAATTTGACAGCTTTGTCTTTCTTGAGTCCACGCAGTTATTAAACTTCTGCTTTGAAACTGAGGGAAGGAGCAGACGGTCTCAGTTTTTAAACACATTCATGTTGCTGGTTTAAAACACACATGTCTTCTTAGAAATGATACTTGGGTCCTTCTGGGGTGGGCTATGGGACCTATGTTTTCCCCAGGCCCCTTGGTTAGAGATCCCTGGATATAAGCAGGTGGAGTGGAAAGAACCCTGGATTGGGGATCAGAATTTTGGATTCTTTTCTTAGCACCTGGGCTAGGTGATATGCTGTGTATGTGTCACCTTTGGCTTTTGGGCTTTGGCAACCTGGTCTGGACCATGACATTTGGAGTACATAACCTTGAAAGTCAGTTCTGGCTCCAGTAACCCATGACTCATTCATGTTTTGTGGAGGGAATAAACTTCATCCACGGGAGTCCGAGAGTTACAGAATGGGCAACTGATTCAAACAGCATCCTTCAACGCTGTAAAGTTAAAAAGAATAACTAGGTACCGTTTTAGTACACAGTTTCTGGCTAGGATATTGAGTTCCCATTTTTACCCCAATCCTCTGATTCTTGGTCCATGTTTTGATGGTTGGAGGAAAAGTAGGAGTAAGAAGCCATCTCTCAAAATAACCACTTTCCCACTTCAGCATTAAGAGACTTTCTCTTTGACTTTTCTTACTGTGCAGGTGTGAGTTTAAAAACACTGCAACAATTAGCCCCTCTTTCAAATGCTGTACTCACGCTTTTAAACTGCAAATTTCAACTTCCCCACGGGGCTTTGATTGGTTTGTTTTTAAGTCTGGTTTCTTTTGATGTGAACATTTTCAAGCTCAAACAATAAAGTGCTTTTGTGGCTCAGGAGTAGAGCCTGTTCTTCATTGGTCTCTCAGGCTTTCAGTACTTTTTTCCGTGTCTGTTTTCCTAGGAAACACTTATTTGATCCCTTAGTCCTTCCTTTCATTTTGAGTATGGTTGTAGTTGTATTGACGGGAAATTTTATGGGGGATGTTTCAGCTTCATACAATGGAAAACTTTATGACTTCTTAACAGAGTTATTTCTTGAAATAGCAGACTTATTGGATGTTACTACTTTGTTGTTTGGATATTTGATTGAGGATATTAGTGTTTGAAATAACATTTATTTAAATCAAGATAAAGACAATATAGGTTATCATTATTAATATACTAGAGGCCTGTTGCACGAAGATTCGCGCAATAGGCCTTCCTTCCCCTGGTTGCCAGCACCGGTTTTCCTCCGGCACCCGGGACCCAGGCCTTTGGTGCGGCAGCAGCAGAGAAGCCAAGCCTTGAGGCTAGGCTTCTCTGCTCCAGCCACAACGAGGCTTGGCTTCTCCTCTGCAGCCGCAGCAAGGCTTGGCTTCTCCTCTGCAGCCGCAGCAGAGAAGCCAAGCCTCTTCATTCTTCAGTCATCTTCAGTCTTCACTCCGCACCTCCGTATGCAAATTAACCGCCATCTTTGTTGGGTTAATTTGCATGCTCGCCCTGATTGGCTGGTGGGCGTAGCAGAGGGATGGTCAATTTGCATGTTTCCCTTTTATTAGTGTAGATTAGTTATTACAGCAATGTGTCGCATGGAAAATTGATTAATAACTGTTGATTTGACACGTAAAACAAGTTACTTTCTAGGGGTGATATGTGTTTATTTTTCCAGCATAAGGAAAGAGTGTCGTCTTGTTAGTAACCCAGTCAGTGTAGCCATACCTGAGACCTCTAGGTTTGCCATCTCTAGATTGTAACTTTGCATTTTGAGCCCTTTCTTGCCCTTTCTGTTCCTCCTACAAGAAACCTATTAATAACCTAGTGAAGAATCCAAGCGAAATGCTTCCTTCCTTCAAAATAATAGTGTGTGGTCAGACTAGTTGTCAGTCTAAGTTAAGCCAAAGAACTATGTGGCTATTTTGTGCACTTAAGTGGCTAGTCAGTTTCCACATCTCTGCAATGGGAACTATAAGTGCTCTTTGCAGAATTATTGCTGGGAACAAGTGAGAAAGTGACTGTGGTCGTTCTCTGGGAACTGCAGAGATCATGCAATGTAAAGCAGTGTTTGTTTTGAACTTATTGATTGAAGCCAGGTTTTAAAAAATCAATTTCCTTTTTATTAATCATATTGGCTCCTAAAATCTTTCACTCTATTTATTTGTAGTCCAAATCAGTTTTGCAGAAAGAGTAGTGCCTCATCTTCATAACACCAGGGCTTATTTCTTCTGCCTTTTCTCCCCCCTTTCCTGGCACCTTTATTCATGTTTTTTTGTTTGTTTGTTTTTGTTTTGTTTTTTCATCTCAGCTGCGGCAAATGAGAGAGCTTGAAATTCTTTGTCTTGCGACAGGGTCTTCAATACACTCTGAGAATCAGTTGTCAATCATACTACCTGCCCAGACAAAGCAGCTCTCAGTTTTGAGTCAGCTTAGTTGGAACCTGTCAGCTCCTGAGTTACTAAATTTCCTGTGGGAGACCAAAAGGCAAATTTGTGAGTCACTGGGCGGTACCTGGGGGCAAACAGGCCCTGGGATGATGCTTTTAATATAGTCTTAGGTCCTTGCTAAGCCGCTTTCCCCAGATCTTTTATTCTAGGATTTTATGACTTTGGAGCCTGCTAGACTCTCCCAGTAAATGAATGGAGTGAGGCTGCCATCTCCTGGCAATTATTGGGAATTGCTTAGGAAGATGGAATCTGTTCTTGCATATCAAAGGGAATATGTACTGTCATAATCGTTTTTTTAAACGATTAGACTTTGATCTCAGATCACTCTATAATTATATAGTCACTTTTCTCCTAGTCTCTGGCTATGATTGTTGACTGAAAATTGGTGCTTTGAGAAATGTCCTGGAGTTATATTATTCTCAGAAAACAAGAGGAGATACCTTTGTGTAGTTACCATAGAGGATCCTAGCTTCTCCCTTCCATCTCTTCTGAGTATGTAATATGATTGTCATATAATATGATAATTGCTCTGAAGTCTCTCATTATGTCTGGAAATGACAGTGTCATATTGACCCCGCCAATCTAAGTATGTCACCCTGACAGTTTTCATTCTGGATGATTCCTGTAAACTCTGTCTTTAGGCTATACCTTCATTTATTCCTTCGACTGACTTCTGTTGTGCTAAGTTTGGAGATAATCCACTGGTCACCAGACAGAGGGACACTGACAGGTCAACAAAAACAATACACTAAAGAAAGTATGGACAAAGGTCATTGAATGGAGAGATTAAATATGTCACTTGAACTGCCCCCCCCCCATACTCCCCACCACTGAGAGAAACAGGCAGAATAATCTCAAATAGAGGCTAAATGAGAATTGGTTATTTGGTCTTTATGTATTACTTGAGACGTTTACATATGAACGAGAAGGGTCCATTTGAACAATGCTTCACTCAAACTGGGAAGCTGGAGTTACCTATGTTTTAACTTCTTCTCCTCAAACCTTGCTCCCCATTGTTTTCTTTGTAGTTTGGGGAAGAAATGCCTGTCTCTAAGTGCTGTGTGAATTTACACCTGTCCAAAATTCTTCAGACCTGGAAGAGGTTTTAGAATGTCCTCTGGGAAATGAGAAGAATTGGGTTATCAACAAAGCAGAAATTGAATAGGCAACGTGCTGACTCTGAATACATTGGGAAACACGTTTGCTGATTGGAGGAAGCTGATGAGCTCTTTTTGAGAACAGTGCTCAGATCTGGTTTTGTGAGATTCATGTACTAGATCTATGACTTGATATGAGAAAGAGCAAGTAATTCAGTACCATCAGCTTATGCTTCTGTTCTTATTGTCGATTATACATCAGAATTATTAGCAGAGATGAGCCTGTCTAGCACTGCTACACACACACACACACACACACACACACACACACACACGCGCGCGCACAGAGTTTTAGAAACGAGAACCACTATGGTGTGGCAGTTCATTTGGGAGGTAATACTGAGAAGCACAAGTGAGGGAGCAGAGCAGTTGAAACTGAGAAGCAAGTAAAGTCAGTAAAGGGCCTGTTGCTAAGCTGAGTGTACAGACCCCCTGGGAAGTTGTGGAGAGCCCATCTTAGAATTTTTCTTTTTTTCCATCTTAGACTTTTTCCACCAGAGTCCGGAGAAGCCGGGGCATTTGCCCACTGACTCCTGTCCTCTGGTGGTTAGGGTTGCCCCCAGTGATGCCAGTTCTCCTGCATTGACTCCCCTACACGTCCTGGTCGTTCCTGGAGCAGAACCACTGCCATGGGGGAGAAGCTGCCAGCTGGCAGGAAACCACCTGCCCAACCTGCAAGTGGAGTCCTGGGCGGGCTGGGGATGCAGGGCAGGGCATCAACAGTGTCTCCTCCACACACATCTGGACCACATGCATGGGTTCACATATATGAGGAGACAGTAAAATCAAGTGAAGTCTATTATAATAAGAAGGAATTGTTATTAATTTTGTTTACATATGAGAGTGGTGCATATACATCCCAAGGAATGTAAAGTATAAGCCACACTCAGCTGGGCCACAGGCAGAGGAGATTGAGAGACAGTTGACTTATTTGGAACATCTCCATCACAAGATTATTGCTTCTGAAGATGAGGTGAGAGGTACTCTGGTCATCGCCGATGCATTTCTGTATCCATATGAAGCCTTTTGATGCCATAATGGCATTACTCTTGCTTTTCACTTGCTATTGTTTTTTAATCTTTATTGTTAAAAGTATTACATATGTCCCCTTTGTTCCCCCATTGACCTCTCCCAGCCCGCCACAGCCATACCAGCCTGAACGCACCTGATCTCAGCTGATCTTGCTATTGTTTTTATCTGTCAGGAATGAGCCTCCAACAGTGAGCAATCCTCTTGTAAATGGAAAATCTACCTTTTGTGCCCTGTCGGGACTGTGGGAAACTGCTAAGTGGGGCTCATTAGACTCCCCTTTGAGTCTTCACAGTAAGTTCTGATTGGCAGAAACCATTTGCTTTTAAACTATCCTAAGAGCTAAAAGGAAAGGAAAGGGCAAGGCTTAGGGGCGGGGAAAATATATTGACAGCACGTGCCCAGAACCCTCCACTTACTGACTGCCAGGTAAGCACAGACCGCACACTGAGTGATTCGCTGTGCCTTTTGTTTCGTTCCTGTGCCACCCAACCAACTTGTAGTTGTTATTCTCCAACTTTATTGAAGAAACGGAAGCCCAGAGCGGTTCATTATGTTGGCCATGGATGAACTAGACTTGAATCCAGGCCTAACTCATGTGCACTCTCTGCAGAATAGCTTTGTAAACTTTTAAGATGGAAAATAATGAAAAAATAAGCTTTTCTCCAAAACCTGACTTTTGGATTATTAGTAATTTTGTAGACATATGCTGACTAAAAAATTTAATAGTATACCCTGTAGCAAATTCCATGATCTCGGGGTTCTGGTTAATGAGGTAGGTATTCGAGTTGCCTAAAACAAATGATACATTTAACAAGCAGTTGTCTTCTAACCCCAACTTCTGTATTAGCCACTGCGGTAATAAAACCTTGACTATCCGGGCTTATAGACTGTTGACTATGATCATATCTTTCATTTGCCGAGCCTCTTTGCCGTTTACTGTGCCAAATACTTTACATTGTTATCTCATGTAGGAGGGACAATAAGCCGTGAACACAGCCCACTGCCATAATAGGTGCGGAAAGTGCAGTGTAATAATTCAGATCAAGACCCTTCACAGAGCGGGGCAGGTTACTCGTTCCACAGGGCAGCGGTCCTGAGGGAGCAAGGAGGCTGGCGTCCAGCCTGTCTTCTAGCACGGCCTCCACCAGAGCTGGCGTTCATTCCCAGGCCAGCGGCAGGCCGGGGAGAGAGTGCCCGTTCGTTTCGCTTCATCTAACCTGTTATGTGTGCCTTATGTGTGCTGGAGGCTTTAGGTAGGTTGTCTTGTTCAGGTAAATCTTCAGAACAAATCTGGGGGACTAGGTGCTATTTGGTTAATCAGTTTCATCGGTGGTAGAGAAAGGGAAGAACATGGGAAAATTAACTAAATATCTACCATGTGCTTAGACATTTTATATCAACCCTAAAAGGGCAATTTTGTAGGGTTTTTATTTGTTTTAAATAGATGAGGAATTGGAAGCTCAGAGAGGTTAAATAACATGTCAGGCTTACTTAAGTAGTAAATGACAAATGTATGATTCAGAGCCAAGCCTGTCATACTCTGACTCCAATGCTCTTGCACAGATATTAGTGTCAAAATGAGAAGAGATCAAGGAAGACTTATTGGAGGAGGCATCTTTTGAATCAGTTCTGTTTCTATATATAATTTGGTCAATCGGTCATTAACATACATGAATTAACCCATTTTCTAAAAGATTTAAATTCCGTTATCTCAGAGACTATGCCAAATAAAACTGACTTTGATTTATAAAACACATTACTATAATTATTGATATTAATGTCTACTCTGCAGCTTATTGAAAACCTGGGAAGCTCTATGGTGTCTGTGTTCAGTATTTCTTGTGTCTAATAGTATGTTTATTTGGGACCACAGTACTAACAGCTTCTTACAAGTCAGGTCAGGCCCATTCTTTCTTATAGTAAATGCGGATGGTCAGACATGTTCTGCTGCCTGTCCAAGGTCAGCTTTAACCAACGAAGCACAAAGCTGGCACTTTGCCTTGTGACCTCTGCCACTTCCCTTTAGAACCATTCTGCATTCATGACAAGTTGGGTCATTGTCTTAGGAGAACAGTATGTATGTGCATTTTGACCTTTGCCACAAATGTGGAAATAAGACAACACTGTTAATCTGCCACTAGGGCTGTGTGACCTCGAATTAGTTATTTTTCCTCTTTGAACCTCAGTTTTATTTCACTTGTAAAATGAGGTACTTCATATATATGATTTCTGGTCATGACTGAGGGAAATGCTAAAACATTCCCCAAATTGAGGACATTAAAAACCCATAAATGGGTGACTTTGTTAGAAGAAGGTGGCCATGCCTAATTCTCAGAATGTCAGGGAAGCTTGGCAAAAATATTTACCCCTTTCAATCATAAGGCATAATTTTGTTGTTGTTGTTGTTAATCCTCACCTGAGGATATTTTTCCATTGATTTTCAGAGAGTGGAAGGGAGGGGGAGAGACAGAGACGCATCAATGTGAGAGAGAAATATCGACTGGTTGCCTCCTGTACGCACCCCAACCAGGGCTGGGCATTGAGCCTGCAACCGAGTGATGTGCCCTTGACCAGAATCAAACCCATACCCCTCAGTCCACGGGCCAGTGCACTATCCACTGAGCCAAACCGGCTAGGGCCATAATATTTTTATAGGAAGATTTTATATTGTTTATTAACACTCCGGTGTGGGGTGAATTTCCCGCCAAAATATAAGATGGCTCTGTCTTTTGGTTTTGTTCCATCCACCAAAAGGGTGGATTACAAACAAATATTTGGTAATACGCAGTTACAATCGGCCCGAGTTTACACGTTTCCCGCACTCCACCGCAAATCTATATGAACCGAGTTAAAGACGGCTCCCGCGGAGTACGCGCAATTCACGCGAGCCGACTTAACTCGTTTCCCCCACTCCAAGTGTTAACAACCACGGAAACTGCTCCCTTGTGTGGGGATTGGTGGGGTGGAGAGTCAGAATCACAGAAGGACTTTGTCAGCATGGTCCCATTCACGAGTCATTGCCATGATTGGTACTGTTGTTGGTGTGCCACAAATTGGGGCAAAACAGCAAATGTTATTGAGCTATTCAGGTTTTTTTTTTTTTAAAGGAATCTATATAAGTACTAATTTCACTTGGCTACTTAGTATTTATTAAGCTACCTGCCTGATTTCAAATATTACTTAGTTCTTGTACTCTGTTGTTAGTTATCTGCATTCTGTGTTTGAGTGATGGAGGTTAGTAATTTGAAGTCAATGGAATGTGCTAAAGTTTTATTTAGTAGAATATAAAGGAGTCAGAGACAGAGTTCCTTTCTGTACTTGATATTCTAAAGATAATCAGCAAAGGGCAAAGTGGATGACAAAGAACTCATACCTTCAACTCAAGACCCCCGTAATAGGAAGGTCTTAAGTAGAAACTATGAAATAAACTGAAATCAAGGAATCAGTTACAGGAATTGAGGCAGTTTTACTTTGTGATTTAAGAGCAGACATATGAAAATCTTTGAAAACAAGAGACCCACCCAGAGGAATAAGCTCTTTAGCCATATCTCCTTTTCTTTGCTGTAACAAGCTCAGTGGTCTGTGTGCTTTTTCCTTTTGTTGGATAATTTACTAATAGCCAAACAGACAGAGTCGCTTGATCTTACCCTCCTGCAATGCACAAAAATCCTTGGATCAGTTCAGAAGTGCACTTGCTGGAACTGATCACAGCCAAAGTGTACAACTGCATTTTTCCCCTCCTCTTTCTTCCTCCCAGCCCCTGGCTGTGTTTTAGTTGCATGGCAACCCATCTGCTGTAATAGCTGATGTCAGCTCTTTTTCACTTAAATGTGGCCCAGGAAAGTTTTCAAGACGGGAACTTGAATTTGAATTTGCGTAACGCTGGGGAAGGCTCCAGCTTGTGTTACCAAATTATAAAACTGCGGACTAATGGGCCCTGGCAGGGTAAATGTGAATGTGGATCACAAGGGATTAGCTTCCAGAACAGTGTGGCCTTAGGGACTTGGTTTCTAACTTCTAGGAGCTTAGCAAATGAGCCTCAGCCATATTCTATTTGCTGCTAAAGTTCTCTCTGTACTTTAAAGGAATAAGAGGTGTCCAAAATTACCCTAACTCCTCAATGTTAGCATTTAGGCAAACACTTGATATGGCGTTTTTGAAAGAAGGGCCAACATTTTACCTAAGTGCATCAGCAGCAATTGGGAGGAAAAGGGGAGTTCTCTAGTGTGTAGTAAGTAGAAAAACGTAACTTCTTGAATCCAGCAGAGGGCAGAAGGGAGTTTTAGCTTTTCTCACCTGTGATAATCCAAATTTGTGACAATCCAAGGCAAAATTGAGGCACATTTATAAACAAATTATTCCCCAGCCGGTACTGCAGGAGTTATTCTGGTTGTAAAGACAGGATCTAGCTTGTGTGCTCAGAGCCAGTTTGATCCAATCTATGCAAAAGGATGTACAGAATGTTGAGTTATTTATGTCTAGGGGGAGATAACAGTGTTGTACCCAAATAATACCACCACTTCTAATTGATTTAGGTTTTAATCACTAACCACAGGACAGCATTTTATGATTTTTCCCATTTCTGTTCATGGGACTCCAAATGCTAGAATGAAAGAATATTTGAAATAAAGAGGAGTAAATTATTTCATTATCAAATGTTTCTCTTTTAAAGGAACAGTACCTACATGTAACTCTATAAAATAGTGAAAATGATTCTCAAACCTATGCTGGCTTCTTAGAAGTCAATCTAATTTCTCCTCACATCGCTAAGCTGCAACTTGGGGTGGTAGTATGTGTGCCATTGTAAAGATGAGGTGGATACTGAAACATGGGGACAATTAAGAAATGACTCTTTCTCTTAGTGTTTACATAATTTTATATAATTTTAAATCCTGGCTGTTAATGTTTGGATTTTGAAAACAAGGAACGTAAATCTTCCATGACGATTTGTAGTGAAGGCTGTTTTGGGTTGGGGTATTTGTTAGTGTCTTTTTTATTTTATTTTTTTAAGTATGGTAGTGTCTTAAATCGGGTTCCTCAGGAAGCAGCCCCTGAGATGGAGTTAGGGTATTTAGTAAGGGAGCAGCCCTGGGCTCTGTGCCTGTGGAAGAGAGGGGAGGAAGCAGTATCAGGCAAAGGGAGAAGCTGGATTTCCCTGCAGGCCCAGTGTCAGCCTTAGGGGAACTCTGGATTCAGATGACTCTTCAGAGTACCCTGAAGGGGGAGGGGGGCTCCCATGTTGATCAACTATTGGAGTACCTCCACCCCACCCCAACAGCAGGACAGGACTGTGGTTGAGGTGGCTCTTTGCAGCTGACACAGTCATTAAGGGATTACACGGACAGCACTCCCAGTAGCTGAGATAAGCCATTCTTTATTGAAGAAGGAGCTGGGTGTGTGAGAAAGAGCCCAAAAAGTCAGGTACACTGGATTTTCTTTTTGATAAATTGTTGACTCTTTAACATTGGATAACATATTGATTGCTTTAAAAAGAAAGTAAGAGCTTGCTATATATTTCAATCTGTGTGGAAGGAAATGGTACTAAATAAAATACTTTTTCATGGTTAATGTTTGAAAAATAGGATTTTTTTTTATAAATGTGTGTTACATTCTGAAATACAGTGCTAGCATAAATACATATAAATGGTTTATTTATTTGCATTGGGGTTGTCCTATGAATAACAAATGATGTTGATTAAAGGTAATTTCAGTGAATAATGGAATGAGTTTGTAGTAGTTCTTTGCAATCTGTGGGGAAAGTTGTTAAATAAATCACAGAGAGTGATGCTGGTGGTCTGTCCCTTAATAAAGCACAAGTAAAGGTATTATAAAAGACAGGGGGCAGGGAGGGGACATTTGCATGTTGTTGGTAGAATCGTCACTTATGTCTAGCCTTTATCGCAGCACTTCAGGTTTACGCCCTGTTAATCCCATCTAGCCATTTGTCGTTCAGTCAGAGCTTCAGTTGTGTGCCTACTGGATGCAGACCCCTGTGCCTGCTTAATAAATATTGGAGACATGGTTCTCTTTCTCAAATAGCTCAGAATATCATAAAAAAAAGTCACATCTGTTACATTACCACCGGTCTCATCAGAAAAGTATACTATTTGGAAAGATGTTAAGTTCATGATGCGATGAGTTTTCTAAAAATTAATATTTTTATGGAAGCTCCTTTTTTTTTTTTTTTATAAAATATATTTTATTGATTTTTTACAGAGAGGAAGGGAGAGAGATAGAGAGTCAGAAACATCGATGAGAGAGAAACATCGACCAGCTGCCTCCTGCACATCCCCTACTGGGGATGTGCCCGCAACCCAGGTACATGCCCTTGACCGGAATCGAACCTGGGACCCTTCAGTCCGCAGGCCGACGCTCTATCCACTGAGCCAAACCGGTTTCGGCGGAAGCTCCTTTTTTATGTCAATAAGTACTTCAGTCATTTTTATGAAGACAGGCTAATTGTGGTCATTTTAAATGAAAATGTCTATCAAATAACTGTCTGAATATCCATAGTTTATCAATTGTTTTTAAAGTAAAAATGGTGTTCCTTGAGCAAAGCAGCCAATTTAGGCCACAACTCAGAGTCACATGAGTGCTTTTCTTTTACTTTTTAAAATTATTTACGGATTGATTTTAGAGAGAGATGATAGGATAGAAGAGAGAGAAACATTGACTTGTTGTTCCACTTACTGATGCATTCATTGGTTGCTTCTTATATGTGCCCTGACTGGGCATAGAACTGGAAACCTTGGTGTATTGGGACAACGCTCTAACCAGCCGAGCTACCCAGCCAGGGCACATGAGCGCTTTCCTTAAAGACAGCTTTTGTGTTTCAGCATGAAGAGGAAGTGCTTTACAGTTACTTCCCATTTCCTCACACGGGGTATCTGGATATAAGAAAGGTAGCTCAAGAGTTGGCATTTAACAAAACTAATCTTTTTGTTTCCATTGAGGATTTTCTTAAGTGCAACTGGATTTTTTTTTTTAATGCTAGTGCATGCCAATAGCACAGAATCCAGTGACTGCTCATACAATTGGGTGCAATTGTTTTGACTAGTACTAAGCAGCTTTGCACTCCAATTGCTTTTATACCATCAGTTCAAGTGTGACCACAGAGAAAAGACAATGTCTTAGCACAATGAAAAGAATTGTGACCTCCCTGCCCTCTGAAAGTGTCCCACTCCCAGCGTCCACAGCCCACAGTGTCCTTCGCTGGTGTAGAGAACTGTTTTAAGCAGGGAGAGCCTGGGGGAGGAGACTGCTTTGGCAAGAGACCGGAGAGCCTGGCTTTGTCTGATGGCAACAGAGATGGAGAACCGGGAAGGAGGAGTTGAAGCTTACTGAGGTTTTCAGCCTGGTCACTGAGTGTGGCCATACCATTAATCCAGGTAATGACTGGGGGAAGAGGAGTTTATGATTGAAAGTGATACTGTTGCCACTGAGAGAGAAAAATCTATCATAATTCTCCCACTTGGAAAAGAGTGGACTCAAGGTGGGGTCTGTGCAGGAGCCTAAGATTTGATTTTGTACTAACAATGAGCAGTGGTTTGGGAGGCTCCGCACATTCTGTATTGATGCATAAGCCTATTATGTCTGTGCTTCCTGTAATAGTACTTTCTCTTCCTGTTTCTAGGAATGGTGCAGAAGCTGGACCAAAAACTTCCAGTGGCCAATGAGTACCTGCTGCTCTCTGGGGGAGTCCGGGAAGGCGTGGTG
The DNA here is from genome assembly GCF_000147115.1 of Myotis lucifugus. Lineage (NCBI taxonomy): Eukaryota > Metazoa > Chordata > Mammalia > Chiroptera > Vespertilionidae > Myotis > Myotis lucifugus. The sequence continues at coordinate 3,080,118 of NW_005871062.1, forward strand.
GACCTGGACTTGGATGAGCTTAATATCTATGCCCGGGGGACTGACTACGATATGGATTTTACCCTCCTGGTGCCAGCCCTTAAGCTGCATGACCGCAATCAGCCTGTGACACTCGATATGCGCCACTCAGCCTTGTGCCACTCTTGGCTGAGCCTCCGGCTCTTTGATGAGGGGACGATCAGTAAATGGAAAGACTGCTGCACCATCGTGGATCACATCAACGGTGCCACCAACTACTTCTTCTCCCCAACCAAAGTGGCCGACTGGTTCTATGACTCCATCAGCATCGTCCTATCGGAGATACAGAAGAAACCCCAGCGAGGGATGCCAAAGGTGGAGAAGGTAGAAAAGAATGGGACCATCATCTCCATCATCCTGGGTGTGGGGAGCAGTCGCATGTTGTACGATATTGTCCCTGTGGTGTCTTTCAAAGGCTGGCCTGCAGTGGCCCAGAGCTGGCTCATGGAGAACCACTTTTGGGATGGGAAGATCACAGAGGAAGAGGTCATCAGTGGGTTTTACTTGGTGCCTGCTTGCTCCTACAAGGGGAAGAAGGACAATGAGTGGCGGCTGTCCTTTGCCAGGAGCGAGGTGCAGCTGAAGAAGTGCATCTCCAGCAGCCTCATGCAGGCCTACCAGGCCTGCAAAGCCATCATCATTAAACTCCTGTCCCGGCCCAAGGCCATTAGCCCCTACCCACCTGCGGAGCATGATGCTCTGGGCCTGCGACAGACTTCCTGCCAACTACTTGGCTCAAGAAGACTATGCAGCCCACTTTTTACTGGGCCTCATCGATGACCTGCAGCACTGTCTGGTCAACAAGATGTGTCCCAACTACTTCATCCCTCAGTGCAACATGCTGGAGCACCTGTCGGAGGAGACGGTCATGCTCCAGGCGCGCAAGCTGTCCTCCGTCCGCTCTGACCCCGCAGAGCACTTGCGCACGGCCATCGAGCATGTCAAGGCCGCCAACCGGCTGACGCTGGAGCTGCAGAGGCGGGGGAGCACCACCAGCATCCCCTCCCCGCAGTCGGACGGAGGGGACCCCAACCAGCCTGATGACCGTTTGGCCAAAAAACTGCAGCAGCTAGTGACTGAGAACCCGGGGAAGTCCATCTCTGTCTTTATTAACCCTGATGATGTCACCAGGCCCCATTTCAGAATTGATGATAAATTTTTCTGAGCATTTTTGCTGCCTTTTGGTTTTCCTGGTTCTAAAACTTGCATCCTGTGTCTTGTGGTCCGTGCCGCCGTCTTTCCGTTTTCTACACATCCAGCCTAGATTGGATCTGTTAAGAACACATTGGAAGTCTGTTTTGCAGGGCGGTGCAGGCTCTGAAACAGTATATTACTATTTCATACGCTGCCTCTGGGTTTGTTTACTGTTTATAGTTCTTGTCACATATTTCATTTTTGTTTTGTTTTTTAAGGAGACCTTGAGCCATAGACTGAGATGCCCATGAATTCTCTTGCTTTTTTTCTGTTTCATACTTTGTGCAAATTTGTTAATGGGGATAGGGAAACAGACCTCATCCTGACACATAAGGATTCTATTATTTTTTGTTTTGTTTTATTTGTCTTTATTTTCTTTTCTTTTAATGAGCTATCTTCACTACAGATATTTGAAGCTGGGAACCACCCGGTATGCTAGCTGGATTGGATTCTTCTGACCAGTGGCCAGACTAGTTTTCCCTTCCCACCTAGCAATGTCGATTTTGAAAGTGAAAATGCTACAAATTCTGTTTTGGAGCAACTTCATTGAATGTAATTGTCCTCAAATCAGAACTTCGGATGGCTTGGAGGGAATGTTTGACAGCTTTCCAAACAGAATTAAGGTTCCCAAATGGTAGTTTTAGTGTGTGTATTTGAAGTCTTATTTAAATATTATTAAAGAGCATACCATTATAATTGTTATTTGCACTAATGAAATCTTTGACATTGTCAGAGTTCCAATGTGTGTGTTTCAATATAAATTGACATCTGTTGAAATGCTATCATATTTTTTTTTAAATTTAGCCCATTTCTTGCAATCAATGGAATGATTCTTTACATTTGTTTAGTCCTCCTTTAATTATGGGCTTCTGTTTTGCCCTCTTTGATATTCCTGGTTCCTATCTTACTGAGAGAAGTTTTTAAAGCTTTATACCTGCTGAGTGACTTTATCTGAAGCTGGGTAAAATATATACTTGATAGAATAGGTGTCTTTGTATGTATTTCTTTTGGGGTTATAGAGGTTAGCTTTTTTTGTAAAGTCTCTTTGCTTCTACTGAGAGTTTTGAGGAAAACTGGCAGGAAGAATTTATAATCCCCAAATAGAAGATATCATGCCTGTTCCAAAACAGGTTTTGCTATAGAGCAGGAACCAGGACATGTCTGTGGGCACCAGCCTTGGAGTAGAGCTATCCTGTCTTCATGAACGAAGTTTCCTGCCGGGTTTAGGTGCCGCATGGCATTGGCTCCGTTTTTGAATGGACTCATTGCCAACTGTGGGGTTTGAGAGGTCAGGGGGCCTGCTGATCTCTCAAAGATGACCATGATGTCTACTACTGGAAAGGTCAAGCAACATTTTGACTTTGATCTTGAATGTCCAGACCTACAGGTTTGATCGAAATCAGGCATATGCGGTCCTGGGTTTTTGCATGGGAATTAATGTAATGTTTATAAATGAAAATGAAATCCTTCAACCATCTTAAGTCAAACACGCAAAAAAAAAATCATAATAAAAGAAACATACTGGCCTTGGAATTTTGTTGTTATTGCTGTTGTTAGTTTGTAATATGGAAACTTTTTTAAAAAAATATATTTGTATTGATTTCAGAAAGGAAGGGAGAGGGAGAAAGAGATAGATCAATAATGAGAGAGAATCATTGATCGGCTGCCTCCTGCACTCCCCTTACTCGGGATCGAGCCTGCAACCTGGGCATGTGCCCTTCACCAGAATCAAACCCGGGACCCTTCAATCCGCAGGCCACTAAGCCAAACTAGCTGGGGCTGAAAAATATTTTCTTATTAGTAATCCCAACAGTAATTTTCAGTAAAGTTGGGGCTCACTATTGTCTTTGAAGCCAGATGGTCACGTAGGGAACACCCAGTGTTCTTTCTTCCCTTTCCCTATTTTTTACTACCAGTACTACCTGTCCTCCACATAATCTATGTCTTTCTTGGGAAATGACTTTATCCCCAGCTCCAGACTCTACCCTGATTGGTATAGGCCCATTGACACAACCATTTCCCTGGCCACAGTCATTAATTAGGGATTGGCATGCAATGTAAGCTGCTCCCATCAGGGACATGCTCAGGATCCTAGCGTGGGATGCTGGGCAGAGCATGCATGCTGGACATGGAAGAGGAAGCACCTGGCCTCTGCCACTCTGACAGCTATCCCATCATCATGGCTAGAGCCAGCCTGAGGATGAAGCTGACATTGGATGATACTACTGAGAGATTGGGCGTGGTGGGGCGTAACATGAGTCACCAGACTCTGCCCTCCTCCCTCCCAAGTCTGAGACCTCTCTCCCCACTGGACTTTCTACTTAAATGAGTCAACACTTAGTTCTTTTAGCAGTTTGAATGTGGTTCAATTCATCAAAATTAATTTAAACTGGTGTACCAAACTATTTCAGTGTATTTAAACTAAGTTATTGTGTGTGCTCTTTTTCTTTCTGGGGACATATATCAAGGGTATCCATGTAGTTTATCTAAAAGCTGGTTTATACTGTCTGATTTCATTAATTCCAAAGAATAGCAAAGCCTCTATAACTAATAAATATGTACCTGGTGAAAGTCTGTTAAAGTTTATTATACTTTAACCATTATGCTAGACTTCCTTGGTTCAAAGAAATGGTTACAAACTGCTGAAGTAGCAAGCATATTCAAAAGCATTGGCTCCCTTTAGTCAAGTGTAAACTGCTATACCTGTGCTTGGAATTGGCATCTCAAATATGATTAGCAGCATTTTCAATATTTTAAGTGCTGTGTTTGCAGACAAAATTGAATTACAGATGTGATAATCTCGCTTGAGTGAGCCTCTTGGCACTTCGTTTCCCTTTGCACCTCTAGTGCTAGTGAAAAACACTGCAGATTCTTGTTAAACTTCATGACAAGTCCAGAGGCCCCTGGGATCTAGTCAATTTTTTTAATCCTCACCCAAGGATATTTTCCCATTGATTTTTTTTTTTCTTAGAAAGAGAATGGAAGAGAGAGGGAAAGAGAGAGAAACATCGATGTGAGAGAAACATATCGATTGGTTGTCTCCTGCATGTGCCCCAACCAGGGCCTGGGCCAGGAAGGAGCCTACAACCGAGGTACATGCCCTTAACTGGAATCCAACCCGCGACCCTTCAGTCCCCAGGCGACGCTCTATCCACTGAGCCAAACAGGCTAGGGAGGATCTAATTTTAAAACTTTTTAAATTCCTGGTACTATAAACCTAAGACTCTTAGGCCAGGCATTGTTGAAGGTAGGTAGAACTAGGATGTAGTCTGATATCTTTCCTTGTCTGAAACTTAGAAAATCATTGAACTACTAATTTTTTCTTCTGAATCCTGGAAAATTGGTTAAAATCTCTTGTTTTAAGTACAATATAAAAAGCCTGAAGGAGTCATGATTTCAGCCTTACTTACAACTGATTTCTTTGGTTGTGGGAATTCACCAGCTGTAACTGAACAGGTTTTCAATCCTCTGATGAGTCCTGGTTTCACATATTTTAAGAGTAGATTATTCTCTGCCTTTCTCATCTGAACTGGAAGATCCAAAGATGCAAGTAAAGACTAATTTTAGAGTGATGAAGCTAGTCAGGACCAGACATTTTAAAAATAGGATTGTCCCCACAATTATCCTATATAATAAAAGACTAGGTGGTGTCATGCCCTCATGCGACGTCATCACAAGATCGCCGCCCTCATGTTGTTACAAGATGGCTGCCACAAGATGGCTGGCAGGGAAGGGCAGTTGGGTGTGATTGGGCCGGCAGGGGAGGGCAGTTGGGGGCAAGATCAGGCCAGCAGGGGAGGACAGTTGGGGTCAAGATCAGGCCAGCAGGGGAGGGCAGTTGGGTGCAACCAGGCCTGCAGGGGAGGGCAGTTGGGGGGGCAAGATCAGGCCAGCAGGGGAGGGTAGCTGGGGGCGACCAGGCCTGCAGGGGAGGGCAGTTGGGGGCGATCGGGCCGGCAGGAGAGCAGTTAGGCGTCAATCAGGCTGACAGGGGAGCAATTAGGGGCGATCAGGCTGGCAGGCAGAAGTGGTTAGGGCAGCCGTGGGCAAACTACGGCCTGCGGGCCGGATCTGGCCCGTTTGAAATGAATAAAACTAAAAAAAAAAAAAAAAAAAAGACCGTACCCTTTATGTAATGATGTTTACTTTGAATTTATATTAGTTCACACAAACACTCCATCCATGCTTTTGTTCCGGCCCTCCGGTCCAGTTTAAGAACCCATTGTGGCCCTTGAGTCAAAAAGTTTGCCCACCCCTGGGTTAGGGGCAATCAGGCAGGCAGGCAAGTGAGCAGTTAGGAACCAGCAGTCCAGGATTGTGAGAGGGATGTTTGACTGCCCAAGGGGTCCCAGATTGGAGAGGATGCAGGCTGGGCTGAGGGACACCCCCACCACCACCACCACCACCATGCACAAATTTCGTGCACCAGGTCTCTAGTTGTAAATAATTGCTTCAGAGAAAATGAGAGGCATTTCCTTACATGGCTAATTTTATTTTCAGGTGGAGACATGAGGAAGCAGGGCAACAGGCAGCTTCTAGAGCAGTGGTTCTCAACCTTCCTAATGCCGCGACCCTTTAATACAGTTCCTCATGTTGTGGTGACCCCCAACAATTTGAATTGTTACAAATTGAACATAATTAAAGCATAGTGATTAATCACAAAAACAATATGTAATTATATGTGTTTTCTGATGGTCTTAGGTGACCCCTGTGAAAGGGTCGTTCGACCCCCAAAGGGGTCGCGACCCACAGGTTGAGAACCCCTGTTCTAGAGCTAGTTGAAGGGTCCTTAGTGATTTCTGCACCACCCTTTACACACACACTTGCTTTCACATCACTGACTAGAAGTTGCTTTACAAGGGTAGGGAACGTTTGGCCCGTGGGCCATATAAGACCCATGAAATCACTTGGTCTGGCCCTGCCAAGGCATTTAGGGTGAGTTAATTAAATGTTTGACCCAATAGGACAGGCCAATTTTCAAGTTGATCATTTTGTATGGCCCTCGAATGATGTTATAAATATCCAAATGGTCCTTGGCAGAAAAAAGGTTCCCCACCCCTGCTTCAGGGTGACTAACACTTCCTGGGAGGATTCCACCCATTGGCTGGTTACAGCTAAGTGCTGATTGTGTGGATCAGATAATTACCTTGCTGAGGAAAATTTCCTGACAAGATCAGCCATGGATGGGATGCTGGGAAGGAAAAGGAAGCTTGTGCTTGGCAGCAGCTGCTGGACTCTGAGGTCAGGCGGCTTCCTGCTGCTAGAGAGTTCAGCCTGGTCCTCAGGGAAATACCTGCACTTTGTTCGGCAAAGCTCTCTGCAGAACCACTTCCTTGGAGCCGTCCAAGGCTGCTGGTGGAGCTGTCTCATTTCCAGCTGGTCGTTCATAGGGGTCCGGGAAAGATTTTTATTACACACTCACCATATGCTGACCTGGAGGGTAAAACTTTTTGCCATTAAATGGAGCGTTAACTACTACTTAGGCTAAAGGAAGGATGGGCATCACTTCCTGTTACTGTTACTTTGTTAATATCAGGTAAAAACACATTTTTAACTGATTGGATTGATGTAATTAATGTTCCTCTCTGAGGAAAATAGCCAATTTAAAAAATGTACCTCATGCTGTAATTTCCTTAGTAGGTAAACAAAGAATATATGATCCAAACATTGTTTAGAATAAATATTCACCAGTGGAGGATTATTGGCAACTTGTCTAAAATTCTACTTTTGTTAATTAGCTGGAAAATAATATTTTTTACTTTTTAAGAAAACATGCATTGTTTATGGTAGAAATTAAGCTGTAATAATTTACAATAATTGTGTTTCTCTGTTTTATAGTGATATCCTATTAGCAGTTCATTCAAAAGCATCATGTTTCATAGACCATTTGCTCCATGGCACTGAATTTTATACTAATGTAGTGTGATCCTGGTTTTCTAAGTTTAGATGGAAGTTTTCAATCTACAGCTGGGTCCAGACATTCATTCATCAGCCATCAGAGAGCACATATGCCTGGGTCTGTGTAGTTAAGAATAATATAGAAATTTCAAAAAGTCAAATGTCAATCCCCCATGTAAAAGCATTGTTGTTCAAAGATAGTTCCAGCTATATTGAGCCTTATTTTGAAATGGCAGTTGAGATGAGAATGTTTGAATTTCTAGACCACTTTTCATTTGTTTTCAGGATAAACAGACTCTTAACGTGACTTGGGTAGAGACAGGCATTGAAATGTTGCATCTGCCGTCTTCTGTTCCACCAATTCATCACGGAAGCTAAAGGGGCTAGATGTGGGTAGAGGCTAAAAGTTGTTTCTTTGACTTGACATCCTTACCCGTAAAATGCAGAACTGAGGTAGCTGCTCACTTCCTTTCTGACTTTCCCAATCTAGGATTGCTGCTTCTGCCAAATAATCTCAACTTTAGATTTATACATTTATCTATTTACATACCTGAAATTAATTAACGACAATTTATGACTTGAAAATGGGATTTGCAGACCCAGACTGAGGTGGATAGAAATGGCAGGGAGTGCTCAGCTGGGTGAATTAATGAGAGGATGTTGCTTTTGCTTATTCTCCTCCCCGTCCTCCTCTCACTCCAGGGTGGCATTATTGTTCTAAGAGCTCCCCAGGGCCAGTCTCATGGTCATAGGTACAGATCTCTCTGTGCCCTCTGCACAGCTGCCTTTGTCACATTTTATAAAGCTGTGGCTTACAAAAGGATTTTACTGGAAAATGGAAGCTTTTTTTTTTTTTTTTGTTCTCAGGTCACTAAGTATAGCCTGAGCATTGAACTTACTGAGCTCACACATCAGTTTTGTTCAGTATTTTTTAATACAAAAATTTTGAGAGAAACAAAGCCATTCAGGGATTTGCATGACAAGAAGGTAAGACTATGTTGAGTATATAATCTGCTTAAATTTGGTCTCTACCTACCAGGTGCACCTCGTGGTGGAAACCTTTGGGGCCATGTCTCCCATCATAGTCCTATGACTCTGACAAGTCACAGCAGGACTCCAGCCAGCCAGATCCTTCTTGGCTGTCTTATTGACCTTCCGGTCTTCTTGATTTTTTTTTTTAATGCTGATAGTGTGGAGTAGAGTCAAAGCAAAGTATAATACAGAATAGGACAGAGGAACATAGTCCAAGAATGGTTTTCTCATCTTCACTATGAGGGCCCTAACCTAAAAGATCCCTGAACATTGGCATTGACTGCCTGCTTATTTTCTATTCACTTATGTCCAGACTCAATTCTCTATATTGTTTTAACAACAGCTTTGTAGGACATTGAAAGGCACCAAGTCATTACATGAAGTTCCCTGTTTAAAAAAATCCTGCAGTCTTTTGATAAACACAAAACCTCATGCTTCAACCTCTCCTAGTAAAATTCTCTTAGACACCCCTTTTTCATGTTCCTATTATTAGAGAATCACTGTCTTTTAAGTGTTCCTACCAGCCAGCGAAAAATATTTTGACATGCTTTCTAAGGTTTGTCTTATGAAAATTATAGGTACCAGGGTTTGTTTTAAAAATAAATTTACAGACTATGTCAAACTATACATTCTCCTAAAACACTGTTTTGCAATAACATTCTTCCCATTAAGAATCATTTATCTACATGGAAGGACAAGTGGATATTAAAGGACTTCTCTAATTTTTCTTCTGCCTAAATTGATTTTATACAAGTACCTATCTCACTGGAAAGAGTGACTCACGTTGAAATGTCTTTATACTAGTAGCTAGTTGATCCATAGATTTTGTTCAAGTCTTGATTCTCCATAGTGGAGAGGGGCCTCATGGAGTTTTAGCCAAGTGAAATGGAGGTGAATGTGTGTGCGGGGGATGGGGTGGGGTGGGGGCACCAACCCTAGATACTCAGATGTATATGAGTTCTAACTACACACACATATGAGCATAGTATGTTATTACGTTAGTTCAACAAAATAGGAACCTTTGTCCTGCACTTGTCTTCCAGGGCACTTAATGAATGAATGCAGCTTCAGTTAATGACCTACCACTGTCTAGCCTTGTGACTTGATTCTAGTTACCTTTACTTTCTACTTCAGTTTTCTGAAGAGGTTGGATTTTCATTGTTCACTTTAGGGAATACCATAGTGTTCTGGCCATTGGGCTCCAGATGATGGAGCATCTCTATTTTTATCCACTTTACATGTTAGAATCTCCCATAAGAAGTTATTTAAAAAAAATGTGTCCTTGTCTTAAGTACCACAAAACATGTGATGATATCTGAAGGTCCTTAGATTTCTGAAGGGTCAGTAGTTCTAGATAGCAAATGTTTAAAACAATGTGTTGTGGGGTGAAAGAAGAGTGGAAAACATTTCAATACTCAGTTATATTCATTCAACAGATGTTTACTGAGCACCCAGATGAAAGAGGAGGACTGGTTTACAGCCTGGTGAAGTTTTTAGTGAAATGGGAGTGAATGTTGAGGGAGAACATCAGGCCTAGATTTTCAGATATAAAAAAACGAGTCACATGGAAATGTCCTAATTAAGATAAAAACAAATATTGATAACTGTTTTCACATATGTCAGCCCATGCTGGCACAGTAAAATAGGGTTTCTCTACCTTGGTATGATTGACATTCTGAGCCAGATGAGTCTTTGTTGTGGACAGCTGCCCTGTGCATTGTGGGATCTTTAGCAGCTTCCCTGGCTCTATTCACTAGAGGCCTGCAGCATCCTGTACCTCCCACTGTGACATTGCCAAATGTCCCCTGGGGAGCAAAATTGCCTGTAGTTGAGAACCACCGCAGTGAATAATGCTACTTAACCTTTTATTTCCTGGGGGTAGAGACAATTTTAGGTTCATTTCTGTGACTAGCCAAAAGTAAGTAAATATTGTACCTAGGATTTGTTGGTTGAATTAAATTTGTAGCAGCAGAGTGCGGATGAGTCTTTCCAGAGTTCTTCATTCATCACTTTCATCTTTGCAACTATCAAAATACTTGCTCAAGCAGTTAATGAACCAACATTTTCCAACCTTTCAGCTATTGCCAAGAGGGTCTATTGAGTCGTAGTCTAAGATGTAGCTTTTCCCCCTCAAGAAACTTATAGTGTTTATGGGGAAATATTGGTTGTGTAGGTGCATATATAATAAGCAGAAAAAGGTATATACAGAGAGGGTCAAATGTAATACCAGCAAATAGTTATCATAGGAATTGAGCTTAGAGACAAGTCTTGGGCTGCGATGTTTAGGGAAAGCTTTGAAGGATACAAGGATTTATAAAACTATAGAGATGGTGGGAAAGTGTAGGATGAGGGAGGATCTTAGGGAGGTACAGAGGGGCCACTATGGGAATGAAGTATAAGAAATTCAGGTAGTTCCATTTCTTCCTATATTGAGGTCTGAAAAATGCTGCTGGAACTGAAGTTGAAACTTAGAAAATATATCTGCTGTAAATTTGTGTGGAAATGGAATCTCACTTCTTGTTTTAACTCTTGACAGCATGGGAAATCTATAAGCAGTTTGACAGTGCTTGAGATTCAAACGTAAGTTGTCACTGAAGTGACTTTACAACTGAATAAGTTTCACATATAAGCACTGTATTGTCTCATTATTTTTGATGGAATTTATTAAGAAGTATTATCAAGTTTGTAGAAACAGCTAATTTTCAAAGCCATTCAAGGCTCAACAGTAGGGCAGTTTTTCTCATCCAGAAAATTTGTAATCTCACCCCTGTGCCAAAAAAGTCCCAGAAACAACTGACCAGTGCTGAGTCACTAACTTTCTGTGTGGTTGGCAGTTAAGGCTACCCAACTTCTATTTCTGAACAAAAGTTCTCAGAGTTGCCAATGGTTACAGCTACAAGAGCACACGAAGTTCATGGTTCATGCCACTGTGTTTAGAATACATGATAAATTCAAACATTGCCTCAGAATACCTGCTGATGAGCAGTACAATGAATAGTCATAGATTTAAGTATTACATTTTTACAAGCCTTATAAATTTGTCGATCTAAGCTTTTGTTCTGCTCCACATATATTTTAACCTCCATTAGTTAACACATCTTGGCAGATTCCACTTCAGATTGTACAGAATCAATGTTTTTCTTTACTTCTTTGAAAATATTCTCCCTTGTACTTTTTCCTTTTTCCACACAGACTAGTTTTCAGTCACCTCAAACTCTGTGTTGATTCCTCAAGTAAATAACAACTGAGCAGTATTGATAACACCTATGAACTCATCAAGAGCTAAAGGAAACCACTCAAAATATATTATCTTATTTTTAAATGACTATTGATTTTGTTCCCAATGTCATTTTGTCTTCTGTTTGGATTACCCATTCTCATGTTTTCTCTTTGTGCTAGCATTGAAATTTCACATTAGGATACATCTTGGTTTGACCATTCTGGGAAATATTTAAGCAGTTCTGGAGTTTCATTTCAGCATGATATTTAAGAACTTTTTTTTTATTTAGAAAGTTTTCTGAAAAAGATAGTTTTAAATATTTGTTTATGTTTTTATTATTTTTGTAGGGATTCTATTAATATCCATATTTCATTTCCTTTGCTGTTCTTTCATGTGTGCCATTGTCTTAAAATCTTATTTTTAAATTTTCTGTTTTTATTTTTTTGCCACTTTTTATTTGCTTTGCTATGTGTCTATTCTCATCTCCCTTCTAATTAACTCTTCTTTTTTAAAAAAACAATGTCAACCTTACAGAAAATTTCAAAGTACAATACAAAGACATTTTTCCTCTGAATCTTTGGAGAGTAAATTGCAAATATGATGACCCATCAGAACCAAATACTTGTGTATTTCCTACTACAATGAAATTTTCCTACATAACCACAATATAGCTGTCAAAATTAGAGAATTAACATTGATATATTGTTACTAGCTAAGCATTCAATATGGTCAATTCAAGTTTGGTCAATATCCCTAGTAATGTCCTTTACAGCAAAAAAGTCCAGGCCAGATTCTCACATTGTATTTAATTGTCACATTTATTTACTCTCCTTCTAGAACCATTTTTCAGTCTTTTCTTAGCTTTTAGGGCCTTGGCACTTTTGAAGATTACTAGATAGTTAACTTGTAGAATGCCCTTAAGTTTAGACTTGTCAATTTTTCCTGTACAGAATTAATTTTTGCTTCATTGGCAGTAAAATCTATTGAGTTCTTAATGCACTCCATCCCGTGGTACATTGTTTAGATTTTCCTATTACTGGTAATGTTAACTTGGCCATTTGATTAAAATGTTATCTGTTAGGTTTCTCCACTGCCAAGTAAAATTTTTTCTCAAAATAAGGAGGTACATTCAAATTATGTAAGTATCCTATTCCTCAACATATTATTGCTTAGTTCATTCATTTAAATTAGGACAAACTTGTGGCTTTTTAAATTTAATGTCTTGAAATAGACACAATAAACTCTGAGAAAGTTTTAAAAAATTTAATGTCTTATAATATATCATTATCATTGTTTATTTTGATGTTCGAATTGTCCCAGATTTGGCTAGAGTACCTTAAAGATGGCTTCTTTGTCCTCTTGAATGGACCCCAGTACTGTCTGAGCACTTCTTTATTTTCATGCTAATGAGATGTCCCAGGCTGATCTTGTACTTTCCCTGTCCCAAGCAGGGAATCATTTGTGTCAAGGAATTCTGGTTCCTTTAGTAGAAAGTGGCATTTAGAAACCCAGATCTGAGTGCTGGGTGTGCTAATTGCTACTGGTATGTCACTTTCCCCAGGCACGCTCTCTCTCTCTCTCTCTCTCTCTCTCTCTCTCTCTCTCTCTCTCTCACACACACACACACACACACACACACACATTTATTTCTATATCCATCTATATTTTGAAAACCATGAGGTCATTTCAATACCTCTAATTCCAATCCACCTCGACAGGGTTCATTTTAGTTTCCTACTTTTTTATCTTTTTGTATTGTGTCTTTATTTCCTGAGAAACCTGTTTTTAATATATTTATGTATTTGATCAATTTCTCTGTTTATAACTAACCTTCTATTCCTTTTTCTACCTCTTGGCCACTCTTACTCGGGGGTGCTCCTTATCCCAGTAGAGCTCTGACATGACCCCCTGGGCTACTGCCCTCCCTCCACACTCTCCTCTCCTGCTAGTGCACCTTCTCCAAGCTAAATGCTCCCCCCCCCCCAAAAAAAAAAAACAAAAAAAAACCACGCACAAGCCTTGTCTAATAGTTTTGAACTGAATTGTTTGAAGAGCAGATCTAGAGATCCCTTGGTTCTTGTTTTATGCCCTCCATATAATTTCCAATTAATTTCTGAGCTTTTCTATTTTTGATTTCTACTGTTCTATCAAAGGTGCAATAGTTTTTAAATCTGTTTTAGCACATTTTGTCATTTTAGTTTTTACCTGATTTCTGGACTCATTTTTCTGGGTTCTCATAGTCAGAATTTAATAAGGTTCATTTTAATGTGTTTTTTTCTTATAACTTGCATTTTAAGCAGTTAAACTGTACTTTTTGTGCCTTATGTTTATCTACTTCTTTTTTTAAAATATATTTTTATTGATTTCAGAGAGGAAGGGAGAGAGAGGTAGAAACATCAATGATGAGAGAGAATCATTGATCGGCTGCCTCCTGCACACCCCCTACTAAGGATTGAGCCCTCAACCTGGGCATGTGCCCTTGACCAGAATCGAACCCGGGACCTTTTAGTCCGAAGGCTGATGCTCTATCCACCGAGCCAAACCAGCTAGGGCTATGTTTAAATAAGGTAAGTTTCCCTGGGCTAGCAAGAGGAGTTACTGTTGGTTGGAGGGATGGAGGAGGGTATCTTTCTCAGCTTCAGAGCTCAATGTCTTCCTTCTCTTTTATCATGAAAAACTTAAAATATGGCCTCTCTGTGTAGCTTTGTTGGGTACAGTTACATTGGATTCAAGAGCCAAGTTGGATTCAATAACATTTTCTGCCTCTAGCCCTGTGTGCTCCATCCTCCACCTCTATAGACCTTGCTTCCAGGTTGATGCTGTTTGTTTTCTCTGGCTTCTGTGGGTCTGCTCTCTCTTATCTTCACTGTCCCTGTTCTGCTCAATTTGTTCCCAATATTTTTCTTTCTGGAAAAGAATGCTTGGTAGTTATGTCTGAGATTTTCAAGGGCTCCTGTGTCCTTAGCACTGATTCATATGACCTTTATTAACCTTCCCCCCACCCCTCATTTATACACACCAAAACTCTGGCCTTGTGAGAGTATTTTCCTGTTGGTATTTCTCAGAACAATCTACGGTTGGCCATCAGGATGGTGTTTTCTCTTTTTGTGGATGAGCACTTGGTAAATTTTTTAATTTCAATAGCTTTTAGGATATGGTAGTGGATTTCTATCACACAACAATTCTTTCACGTGAGTCTTGCCACTATTGATGGTTTTCTACAAATGGCTTTTGGTGATCTTCAAGATGTTGTTCTTGTTTTTTCCCCCCTTGAATGGGTGAATGTGTTTCTCTTTCTGGAAGTTTTGGTAAAATTACAAACATCATGCAATGTCAACACATGGCAAATACCTTGGTTTTTTAATGCAGTGAATTCTTCCTGGGCTAGTTATATCCAATAGGATAGTTTGGAGGGGCCAGGAATTCTCTCTGACTCAGAATGAAGCCCCATAGAAACAGGGGTTGTAGTTATTAGGCATTAAGACCTGTTCGTCACTTTGGATGAGGAAGATTAGCAACTGCAGAGCTTCTTGCCTATCACAGATTCTCTCCTATCCACACATAGTAGCTGGTGTGCTTGGTTAAAAGCTTCTTTTCTTTTGTTCCTTTCCTCACTTATCCTTAATTTCTTTCTCTCTCTCTCTCTCTCTCTCTCTCTCTCTCTCTCTCTCTCTCTCATATTAAAGGGGAGCCAGTGAGACTCCAAGATGCTACTTCCTCATCTCCAAGCAAAAGGTCATTGATTTTGCCCCGCTTCACGTGCTTCATATTTTAGGGGCAACTGGTTAGTGGCTTGCACTTGAGCTCTTTAAGGAGCGTGCTTCTTCCACACCCTCCCTTCCCTGGTCCAATTTTTGCCACCCTTAGGAGTTCTTCCTCAAATACACATGACTTGGAGCATGAATGTTTCCTAGTTCTTTCTCAGAAATGATTTTTTTTTCTCACTTCAATTGATTGCTACAAAATGTAAGCAAGGATATCTTTGCTTCACCATTTACAACTCTTTAGCTGTTTATTGTTTTTTCATATACAGAAATATTGAAGCTTTTATCTCAAATCTGCTAATCTTTTTATTTATGATTACTGATTTTATAATTTTTCTTAGAAAGTTCTTTGCTTATAAGAATAAGTACACATATAGTTCCCATTCATATTTTATTTGTACATTTAGAAATATTTAATTTCCTAATCCTACCGGAGTTTGTTTAATATAAGGGTTAACTTAAATGTACTTATTTTTATGAATGGTTGGTCTCTTTTCCTCCTACTATTTGTTTATATCTGTCCTTCCCCCACTGTTATGTAATACCACAAAATGTATTAAATTCTGATGTAGATTTTCTGGAGCTCAATGTACTATTCTATTGCCATCATCTGTCATTCTGTTTCTATTTCATATCTACAGTGTTTTAATTATTATATAAAAAATAAGTTTATCTCACTCTGTTTCCAAAATTTGTCTTAGCTATTCCAGCTATTTTTGAAGCATTTTGCTAAGTTGATTAATTGATATTTTATACCCTTAAGATTCCTTTCAGAAACATGGGATTCATTTCTTTTATGTCAATATATCAGTAAAGTTTTCTGATTTTCTTCATGTTCCAAGTACGTGATTTCCACTCTTATTTCATTATATAGTTTTTTAAATAGTAACTATAGCTATAGAGAAAATTTAATATCAAGATAAGAACGACCTTATGAAATTAATTTAAAAGATCACCATTAAAATTTTATTTAAAGGACTTAAATATTAAGAATGGTCTATTCCTTGAGTATTTAAAGAGATTCCATTAAAACCAACTAGGACTGATGTCATGTTGTAGGAGGGCTACATTTGCATTTTAAAAGGTTTTTAATAGACTTTATAGGACATAAGAGAGACAAAACCATCCACTTAATTCAATCATATAATGAACATTATATGCCTGGCACTGCACAGTATTGGGGTTATTGAGACAAGATATGTTTTTTGTTTCATAGTTTCTTGGGAATTTATTTTAACTTATTAAGCTGGGAAAGTTCTGACATTAAATAATGGTTACACTGCAAAATAACTTGAGTTTAAAATTTTTGACAAATGCTTCTTTTGATATTATCATTCCTTAAACTAATTCTGGAAGGTTGACTGCTATAATCCTAAAATGAGTTATTAATCAGCTTTCTATTTGAGTACCCACTATAACTTCTAGATCAGCCTTTGTTAGTCTCATCTCTATCCCAACCCAGCATATTCAAGGGCCCTTATACCTTACTATTAATGCCAGTGGTTCATTGGGTTAGTGTTTAAATTATTTGAAGAAACTCCATGTTGGTTTTCCACCACGCACCCCACACATGTGAAATCACCTTTGTGGAGTTTATGAAACTCACAGAAATCCTTTCCCTATGTGTAAGAGATACATATTTATATACATACTAGAGGCCTGGTTCATGAAATTCATGCACAGGTAGGGCCCCTAGGACTGGCCGATGATCAGGGCCAATTGGGGTCTTCCTTTGTTCCACGCCGCCCCCTGGTGGTCAGTGCACATCATAGTGAGCGATAGAACTCCCAGTTGAACTTCCGAGGGGGACAATTTGCATATTAGGCTTTTATATATAGAGATATATAAGATATTACCTTCTTTCCCATTTGCTTCTCAGAATATCCTATGGGATAGTTAGGGCAAAGATTATTTGCTTCACTTTGCAATTGACAAAACTGAGGCTTAAACAGAATGGATTTTCCTAGGCCACAGGGTTTGAGGAAGGGGACTTGAAAGGTATTGTTGGAAGTGGTCATTGAGAGGAGCGGCCTTGGGTTGACCTGAGAGCTGGGCCCAGGCAACGAGGCCATGATAGGAGGCTCCTCACCTTCCCCTGTCCTTGAATGAGTATTCTGCCCAACATTCCCACCCTGGATGCTGATTTCAGGGAAACAACCTTGAGAGAGTAACATGTTGATACCACCTGGACGGTATATAAACTGAACTCCATTAAGACCTCTATATAAACTTAAGGTTCTGGCAAGTGAGTATGGAAATCTACTATCTTACTGCGCCAAACACAAGCCTTGAATGAAGTAAGTTATTGTGCTTATCAAACTTGCCACCTACCATCTGGAGCCCCTTTCTTCCAGTCTCTCCTTGCCCTTTGTGTATGAAGCCAGTTTTTAAAACAACAGGCACAGATCCAGTTTCCTAACTCCAAATTTGGAAGAAAGTAGCTTTTAATTTACATAGCTTCTACTAGAGGGGGTGATGATATAATGGTTTAGGCCTAAATTCTATAGTGACTAAATTTGTTTTTGAATTCTCTTGTAACTGGATAGTTCTTCTTATAGGCCTAGCAATGGTTCTTATGCTTCCTTTTTAAACATGAACTGAAAAAGCTGTTGGGTCAGCCTTCTAACTCAGCTATTGGTTTCTGAGAGGAAGTATAGGAGTTGCTTCCTCATGAAGATGTCTTGTTTCATCTTTCTAACCTTCTAGCTTTGTCCAATTTTATCCCAATTTGTTATTTGTAATATTTTTTCCTGAGGAAGATAGAAAAAATTAGCCTGTGTAATGAGAATAGTAGGGAGATGTAATTTTATGTTATTGAGATATAATTATTATTGAGATATAATTTTCTATTCAATTTTATATTTTATAATGAAAGGAGAACTTTAAAATTGTGTAATACCTTTGGGATTATCATCTTTAAATGGGGAGATAATACTTCCAAGAGTAAGTGTGTAATTATAGGCAGATAATGAAAATAGAGTTCATTTTTATGCTGTCTGTATTGTGAAATGTAATTCCATTCAGAAAAAAAATGAATAAAGTGTAAAGATACAACCTAACTTTAACCAATTTTGATAAAAATACATACCCATATAATTACCACCCAGATCAAGAAATAGGGTGCCCTAGCTGATTTGGCTCAGTGGATAGAGCATTGGCCTATGGACTGAAGAGTCCTGGGTTCGATTCTGGTCAAGGGCACATGCCTGGGTTGCAGGCTCAATCCCCAGTAGCGGGTGTGCAGGAGGCAGCCGATCAATGGTTCTCTCTCATCATTGATGTTTCTATCTTTCCCTTTCCCTTCCTCTCTGAAATCAATAAAAATATATTTTAAAAAATAGGGTAACTTTGCTAAATTTTTTTATAATCTCTCCTTTGCTTTTCTTTATAGCTTTTTTTTTGTATGCTACTGCACCATTAGATGATATAGTTTAGTTGGACTGTGGTTTTGAATTGTGTATATATGGAATCATTCTTTTGTGTTCGATTCTATGTTTGTGAGATTCATCCCTGTTGTTTCAGGAAACTGTAGTTTGTTAATTTCCAGTGCTATCTGATATTTCATTACACAAATCCAACACTATTTATCAGGGGTCCTCAAACTTTTTAAACAGGGGGCCAGTTCACTGTCCCTCAGACCGTTGGAGGGCCGGACTATAGTTTTTTAAAAAAACTATGAACAAATTCCTATGCACACTGCACATATCTTATTTTGAAGTAAAAAAACAAAACAGGAACAAATACAATATTTGTATTTGCATGTGGCCCTCGGGCCGTAGTTTGAGGACCCCTGCTATTTATTTAATTATTTACCGTTGGTTAATATTTAACTTGTCTCCAGTTTTTAATTATTATAAATAATACTACTATGAATGTTTTTATCTATGCCTCCTGGTACTTATATGCACACATTTTTTTTTACATAAATCCAGTAGTAGAATTGTTAGTTATAAATATTTCAAGTATCTTCTCTCACTTTGTGACTTGCCTTTGCATTCTCTTAATCATATATTTTGATAAGTAGAAGTTCTTAATTTTATCTTCATATAAATTTATCAGTCTTTTCATTCTGTTACAAATTTCTTTCTCATCTGATGGTTGAAGCCATTTTCTCATATTATCTTCTAAAAGATTTATTTTTTTTCAAATTTATGTCTACATCCATCCAACATTAGGATTGTTTCCAAGTTTTGCCTGTTTTCGATCGTTAAGATATAAAGCTCCAATGTACATTTTGTACATGTCATTTTATTGGATACTAGAGGCCCAGTGCACGAATTCATGCACAGGTGGGGTCCCTCCATGTGGCTGGCAATTGGGGCCGATCATGGCCGTCTTGCCCAGTCCCGACTGGGGCCGATTGGGGCCGATGGCTGTGGAGGGACCGTGGGAGGGACCGCAGGAGGGCTCTAGGGTATGTCTGGCTCCATCTCGCCCAGTCCTGATCAGCCGGACCCCAGCAGCAAGCTAACCTATCAGTCGGAGCATCTGCCCCCTGGTGGTCAGTACACATCATAGCGACTGGTCAGTCAACCGCTGAGTGGGACACTTCGCATAGTAGGCTTTTATATATATAGACTAGAGGCCTGATGCATGAAATTCATGCAAGGGGCTCAGCCCTTGCAGCCCCGGCTGGCCCTTGCAGCCTCAGTTTCATCTGGAAGGTCATTCGAATGGTCGTTCTGCTGTTTGGTCTAATTAGCATATCAGCTCTTTATTATATAGAATTGTAACTCACAGCGCGGAATGCTCAGCACGCACTTTCCCTCCAGCCCCTAGTCTTGGAGACCTCATGTCCTTCCAAGGCTCTGCTCACCCTCTTCAGCTGCCACATGAAATAAATTGCATTGTGTGCGTGGAAACCCTTTGCAGGCTCCATGGGTGTGTCTTTACTTCGCTGCAGTTCCAATTACCCCAAATAAGGAGAGACACCCTCACTATCAGGTAACACCATCGGGGTAAGACCCCTGCTCAGCCTACTGCAGTGGTTTTAAATAGGCCATGGGTTGCCCTATGGTTTGGCTCAGTGGATAGAGACATGGCCTGTGGACTGAAGGGTCCTGAGTTCAATTCCGGTCAAGGACACATTCCTGGGTTGCAGGCTCAATCCCCAATAGGGGGCATGTGGGAGGCAGTAGATCAATTCTCTCTCATCATTGATGTTTCTATCTCTCTCTCCCTCTGCCTTCCTCTCTGAAATCAATAAAAATATATTAACAAAAATAAAAATAAATAGGCCATGAATCAAAGGTTGCTGCTCTCCATCCATCCAGTCCCCTCACACCCTCTTTTGTCTTCGCCCCCCTGACACACACACTCTGCTGGGGTCTGTAAAATGGGGTCAGGATTTCTACTTCAACCAAGGGCAATGCTTCCACACGGCCCTCCTTCTCCGCCCATCTCTGTCCCCAGTCCTGTGGGGTCTCTCCCTCCCTCCCCTCCATCTAACTTGGTGGGCCCTGCTCTGCCCCCTCCTCCTGCAACCTCCTTTCTGCAGCTTCCCCCTTTCTCCTCCAGGGGCAGAGCTCCCCAAAGGCTGTGTGGGGTGGGGGTGGGGGGGGGAGGATGGGGTGGGGCTGTGCAGGGCTGGCAGGGTGGTGCAGGCAAGGCAGTGCGGGCGGGGTTGTGGGGGGTCATGCGGTGGTGCTAAGCTGTGTGGGGCGAGCCCAGGCAGGGCCTCAGAGGAGAGCTGTGGTGATGGGTCACTGGGAGGAGGAGGGAGGGACCTGGAGCCTGTCCCATGGGAGAGGCTCTGGGCTCCTTGGCTGTCCCCACCGAGCAGCTTTTCTAGGCCCCTGCACCGCTGTCGCCCTCTGCCCCTCACTGTCTCCCGCTTCCTTTCAAGTTTTGGACTCAGTTTCTCCCACTCAGCCCCCCCATCCCCCATTCTGCTGTGTCCCCAGGAGCCTGAGGCCGCCCCTTGGCCTCAGGCAGGTGTGCCTGGCCCCTTCCCCCGTAATGGTGCTACCTACTCTCCTGGAGTAGTTAGTGAAACTTAAAAAATAAAAAGAAGCAGCTCTGAAGATTATAAATTGTGCACTGAGAATGCCATAGGCAATGGAGGGCTGTGCAGTCCACAGCTCTCGGGTCACGTGTAGTAGCCTCCCGTGCCATCCAGTCCCTCTTGGCTCCCGCCCCGCCTGCCTCTGCTCTGGGCTCAGGCCAAACCCTGGGAGCTTCTTGACAGCTCTCACCTCACACCTCACTTTCCAGTCCAGCCCACCAGTGCCCGCAGCAAGCTAACCTACCGGTCGAAGTGTCTGCCCCCTGGTGGTCAGTGCATGTCATATCAACTGGTCAAGAGGTTGAACTCCCAGTGGAACTCCTGGCCGAGGGGACAATTTGCATATTAGGCTTTTATTATATAGGATATGCTCTTGTTCTTGGGTATATATCTCAAAATAGAATTTCTGATTCAGATGACAATAGATAATTCCAAACAATTATCTAAAGTGTTGTGCCAGTTATACTTCTACCAGTAATGTTTAGGATTTCCAGTTTTTCCACATGTTTGCCAGCACATATATTGCAGCCTTTTTATTTGTGGTCATTTTGGTAGATCTGTACTGGTGTCTTATTGCCAATTAATTTACATTTTCTAATAAATAATGATATTGAATAATTCTTCCAATGCTGATTGGATATTTGTGTATCTTCTTTAGTAAATAGCCTTTTTAAATTATTTGCCCATTTTTGAAAAGTTTTTTTTTGGTTTTTAGTTATTACTATGTAGGAGTTTTCTAAATATTCCACAAATAAGACCTTTATTATATAAATGTAAACATATTTCTTGGTCTATATCTTGTACTTTCATTCTCCCAATGATGTCTTTGATGGACAAAGTCTTAATTATAACAAAGTCCAATTTCTCAAGTTCTTTTCTTTTAGGATTATTGTTACTTGTGTTCTGTTAAAAAATCTTTGTTTACCCCAAATGTCATGAACACATTCTCTTTTGTTTCTTATAGAAGCTTTATCGTTTCATCTTTTGCCATTTATATTTATACTAGTGGCCTGGTGCACAGATTCGTGCACACTGAAAGGAAATTAATTAGAAGAAATATTTTAATATCACTATTCATCTTTTCTCTATAATAGAAGTGTCAGAGATGAAAGAAAATTAGTAAAATGTATATGAAAATAATATATAAATTGATTAATAAATAAACAATAACAACATGATATAACACAAAGACATGATATAAAAATAACAAAAACATGATATAAAAACAACATTGATAAAATCAATGACTGATAAATTGATTAAACTTATTCTAATATCTCCCTGTATACCACATTAAGAGTAAAAACACTATCTCCCTGTATACCACATTAAGAGTAAAAACACTTTCAGAGTGCTTGACTAATTTCTCTTGTGATGAAGTATGTACAACTTTAGCAACATATAACTGACCATGTCTGAAAATGGGTGGAGGTAGGAATATTCCTACTCTGACTAGAGTTTGTCCTTGTGATTTATTAATAGTCATTGAAAATGCTGGCATCACAGGAAACTGTCTTAGAATAAATTTAAATGGGAGGCCAGTGTCAGATGGGGACAAATCAAATTCTTGGAATCAGAACAACCTCTCCTTCTGCAGATCCTGTTAATACTTCAGCTTCAATTATTTTAGGTTGCAATCTTGTGATAATAAATCTGGTACCGTTACAAAGACCCCATGTACTATTAAGATTTCTCAGTAGCATGATGATTGCACCTACTTTCAATTTTAATTTATGACATGGCATTCCTGAAGGAGTAATACTATTAAGAAATTCGATGGGAAAATTTTCCTTTTCGGCATCATCCATTGAATCGATGGAATCATCACTCAATGCATGAGTCAACATTTATTTTTAAATTGCCAATGCGCGTCATATGTACCAGCCCTGGTCGGTTGGACGTATGGGATGCTGCAGCTTTCTTTCTGCTTCAGAATGTCAACAAAAACAGCCAAATTCACGATTGACAATGACAGATAGAAACACACACATGCGATTGGCACCAGCTTTATATGTATCGCGCATGCACGAGTCCACGTTTATTTTTAAATTGCCAGTGCATATCGTATGTACTGGCTGGCTGGTCAGTCAGATAGTCAGACGGACATATAGCTGGTCACTTAGCCTTTTATATATAAAGATTCTATCTCAAATAAAATTTGTAAGATAGAGGGGTTAATATTTATTTTTTTCCGTGTGACTATCCAATTGACCCACTACCATTTATTAAAATATCATCCTATCTCCTCTGAATTACAAAGGTACAAAAATCAAGTAAACACATACACACAGATTTCTGAATACTTTATCCTGTTTTTATGGTTCATTTCTCTAACCTTGTGCCCAGTGTCAGACTGTTTTAAGTACTGTAGCTGAAATCTGGAGGTGTCTTTTATATATGTTCTTCCCTTTAAAACATTGTCTAGGTTTATGCATTTCCATATAAATTTTAGAATCAGTTATGATCAATTTTCACACACAGTTTGCTGGGATTGATTAGGATGGTGTTGAATCTACAGATTAATTTGAGGAGAAGGACATTTAATAATTTTGGGAGAAGATGCAACTAAAAATATTGCATCTTCCAATCTCTATGATATAGCTCTGCATTTATAAGGTATTCTCTAATTTATTTCAGCCATTTTCCTTGGTTGTAAGTTAAAGATCTTATATATATAGTTTATTAGATCTATTCATAGTTATTTGACTCTCTTGATGCTATTATAAATGATATTGATTTTTAAATCTAACTTTCCAGTTATGATTTTTATTATGTTTTTAGTTAAATATATTCCTTTGGGCACATTAGAATATGGTGTTAAGTTGAGAAGATTTTGTATTTCCTAATTTTTCCTAGCTTCAGTCCACTTTTACTTCATAATCTGTTACTTTGTTTTCTTCTATTTTGGGTTTTTAAATTTCTGAATTGAAATGCTCTTTCATGTCTGCAAATTTTTGTTTAAAGTTCACATTGGAGCAGTTTGGGTTCATTTTTCTTTACTTCATGGTTTTTGTTTCATTTTGTAAATATTTTTATTATTACTTTCTGTTTTATCCTTATAATTGCATTTTATTGGTGTAGCCTGCAAAAATTTGTTTATTTTTAAATGTCTTGGGTTTTCTTACATTAACTTAAAATGTAGATAATGTCAAATTAAAAGTAAAATATTTCCTCAGGTCCATATTTAAACATTACAAAAATACATTTAACTTATTTCTCTGCAAGTTTTATTGTGAAATTCTGGTGACATATAAGTGTCTCCACTCTATCTATATTCAATTCCTTCGTTTTTGTTCTTTCTGTGACAATTAATTGAAATGCATTATTTAAAGCTCCCAGTCCCCATAACAGTAACATATAAATTATTTTGCATTTCTGAACAGTAGTTACTTTTATTTGAGACCTTCAGAGCACTTTATAGGCATTGCCTGATTGTTAATGTTATTAGATGGGATCAACAATTAAGATCCTCTCTGCATAACTTCATTGTACTTTTTTTACTTTTTTCTAGTATGATAAGGAAAAGCTGAAATCTTAGAAAGGCTGAAAGACTAATTGAGTGTTTTATTACTTATACTTCTTCTGGGTTCAAGAATTTTGGAGAAATTATTTTAAAATCTTGAATACTAACCAGAAAGAAAATATCTAGATAGTAAGTCCAACTGACACCAATTTATTGCAATACTATCTACAGAGTCTGAGATGCTCAGAGATAAACTTCATAGTATGGAAGCCAGTTTCAACCCTGAGGCTTAACTTACTATTGTATCTATTGCTTACAGTTGTTCACAGAAACAAACATCATTCTATTCTCACAGATCTATCCATCACTTGGATGCTTGCCTTGATGAAGTTCATTACATCAGTTGAACAAAGCCTGTCTGTGTTGGCTGAGATCCCCCAGGGGGCAGCAGAGTAGCAGTTGCCTTCCACTTGACAGTAACTGGCGTCTGAAGGAGTCTGGTTGTGGAGAAACCCCTGCCTGAGAGGAAGACCAGAAAACGAGCAGGAAAGTATCAGGATGTCAGGATCAAGGAAATATAGATATACTCTGAGGGTAAAATTGTAACTGAGCTAGAAATGGGAGCTGGGTTTTGGCAGTTAAATAGAAAATGTAGTATTTACTTTTCTAGGCAATGCTTCCTGAGGACCAACAGGCCCATGAAGGGTGTAATAAGTTCTCTGCTCAATGTGGTGTTAAGACATTTGAACAAGTAATTAAGTGCAATATATTAAGTGCCTTGAAAAAGAATGCACGAAGTGCTGTAGAAATCCAAGAACAGCAACTACAGGGGTGGAGAGGTGGTAGTGAGGAGGGCTTTATTGTGAGTGACATTGATATCAGGCCTCAGAGAGTGCCTAGTGAGAGAAAGAACAGGGAGAGGCTAAAGCGTATTATTGTACATGTTGGTGAGCTGTTTGAGCTATAACCGAATGTCCATGGGAGGCAGTATGGAAGTCAAGATATTCAAATTTTTATCTGTGTATCTCCCCTCTTAAAGCATAATATCTCTGAAGAGAAGATCTATGAGCTCCCTTCATAAATATTGCTTGTTTTCATGCTTTTGTGGTTCTTAAGAGAATGAAGATTAATTTGGTTTGTAGAAATTTGGGAGGTTTTATTATTTTGTTGAAGCCAAGGGAATAAATGAGCATTATGAGCCCTCACTCTACTACAGCATTGCAAGACAAGGATTTGGGGGTTGGGAAGAGTATATATGCTCTTATCCTACAACCTTTGTTCTTTGTTCCTGTCACAGCTTCTCTTTGTGACCTCTAGGAATCTTGAGGCTTAAATATTAAAGGGTTCAGGATTTTTCAGGTCTTGACACTTGAGTACTTCCCCTCTCTTGGTATCAATATATCAAACAAATACTCAGAAAAGCATAGATCTTATAAATTAGCTAATGGAGAGGTGACACATTCTATGAAAAAAGTAGGTACAAATCCATCACTGATTAGATCGTTTGATATTTGATGTGATGCTTTATTCTAGAGTTAGAATTCCAGACTCCCAGTGCCTAAGTGAAGGATTCAGAACCTCTCCTCAATTCCATTTGCAACAATATTTAGACTGACATTGTGCCTGGCACAGACTAAGTACTGGGCCAATAGTTTTCAGATAAAGAGATAATGAATTCATCAATCAGTCAATTGGACTGCATGAAAACAAAGGCATTTATTCAAATTCTAGCCCTGAATTTTCTCTTTCTAGCCTTGTCTTTAAAAATTGAGAACATTGCCCTAACCGGTTTGGCTCAGTGGATAGAGCATCGGCCTGCGGATTGAAAGGTCCTGGGTTCGATTCCGGTCAAGGGCATGTACCTTGGTTGTGGACATATCCCCAGTGGTGGGTGTGCAGGAGGCAGCTGATTGATGTTTCTCTCTCATTGATGTTTCTAACTCTTTATCCTTCTCCCTTCCTCTCTGTAAAAAGTCAATAAAATATTTTGGGGGAAAAAAGAAAAATAGAAAAAAAATGAGAACATTGGTACTTGTGAAAGAAAGTCATAGAGATATGATAATTGTTCTCTGAAACAGAGCTTCCCAACCAGTGTACTCTGAACAGTTTAATGCATGTACTAGTACTGTAAGATCAACTTACAACCGATCAAGCTCTGCAGCAAATGAGGCTACTAAGCTAGTTGCCTCAGGTCTGAGACTCCTTAGAGCAGTGGTTCTCAACCTTCCTAATGCCTCGACCCTTTAATACAGTTCCTCATGTTGTGGTGACCCCCAACCATAAAATTATTTTCGTTGCTACTTCATAACTGTAATTTTACTACTGTTATGAATTGTAATGTAAATATCTGGTATGCAGGATGTATTTAGGTGACCCCTGTGAAAGAGTCGTTCGACCCCCAAAGGGGTCGCGACCCACAGGTTGAGAACCGCTGCCTTAGAGGGTGGCATGATTGGTGAAGAAGTTGAGGGTGTGCCCCCAGGAGCTCACATACTGGAAGTCGGAAAGCCAGCATTCTCTGTTTTGATGGGCAACCCTGAGTGTCCAAGGAGGCCCTCCTCCACTTAGATTTCTATCTCAATTGCCAGTGTGAAGAGTGGGTGACCATTTTGGACAAAAGCAATATGATGATGCAGGAGGTCATGCTCCAATGGACTGAGAAGCATTGCAGGTGTGGCCAAAGTTGCAGCCAGTAAGGTTTTTGGAGGGCTGACGATGGGCTCCTGCTGATACAGCCTTCAAATCTGTCTTCCCTCATATCTGACACTTTTGTCATTTTTTGAGGCCGCCGTACCCCTTTAGTGTAGACAAAGCTAGCTGCTGTGTGCTGTTCTACAATGCAAGTGCCATCTACAAGTAAAATATATCACTATTTTGAAATATTTGATATGAAAACAATTTATTGCATTCAAACCCCACCTACAAGTCACAAGAAAATTCACTATTACACTTGATAATGGAAGTTGAAGAAGAGTTGTTAGATTCTTTAAATGCAATTCAACTGTTTTAAATATTTAGATTGTTATAAAAAAAGTGGTTTTAAATTTTTTATCATCTACTTTTTGCAAATGGTTTCTCATCAACGATGACTATCAAGAGTTTTGAGAGCTCATCAAGAAGTCTTATCAGGAATCGGATGTCAGTCACCTCAAGCATAAAACCTGAATTATTCCTAGCCAGGTAGCTCAGTTAGTTAGCGTGTCAACTACAGCAAAGTCACAGGTTCGATCCCTTGTCAGGGTACATACAAGAACCAACCAATGAATACATAAATAAGCGGAACAACAAATTGATGTTTCTCTTTCTCTCTCTTAAATCAATAAATCAAAATAAAAAAGAAACCTAAATTAATATTTTTTATGCCCATTGACAAAATTATCTTCAAATATTTGATTCATAAATTTTATCAAATTTAATATTTTCCTAACATTTAATTGTATTTATCTTTTGATTATATCATTAAAAAGAAAATCTAACATTTTATTTTTACCAAACCCTTTAGAGAATCTAAAAATAATTTTCTTTTTTTAGTGTGCCATACCAATATTATTACATACTATGAAACCAATATGTACACAACCACCCCTCCACACACAAAAAAGGAGGAAAACATGCTCTAAGTCTCTGAGACTGGTCAGGATGCTTAACTTGACTTTGTCTTTGGCCCCTTGAGGACTGTCTTTAGGTCTTAGGATTTGGTTCTTGACATTGGGTTTATGTCAGAGATCAGAAAGTTGCTGTATTTTCAAGTGTTTTAGATATTGCTTATTAAATTCTCCAGATTGCATGTGAGAGGAGCCTTTTTGAATGGCTTATCCTCCTAATGAACTGGTATAATCTGATATGAATTTGTTTTATCATCTAGTAAGAACTGAACAACTTATAGGATTTCCTTTTCTCATTGGTTTCCATTATAGCAATCTCAATTGCAGTAACAGTTATTGTTAGGACATATTAGAAGTTTGACATTAAAATAGAATAAATTATGCAGAAAAAAGGCAGAATTTATAACCCTCTTTCTTTGCAAAAACTTGATGTTATCTGAAGATAAAAATACCTAGATTGATCTGCATACAGATTTTCCTTTTCTTTCCTCTGTTTTTCTGCCAACATTTTAATAATATCTTTGCTGATGCCTACACATTGTTTTTGCCTGATAGAATTTTTGATAAAAATAAGGACCACTGCCCTATCCTCCATGTATACGGAAGTCAGGCAACTTAGGATCTGTTCTAACCAAGCTGCTGGTTATGACCTGTGAGGGTTGAAATGGTCTGAAATATTGGAATCTCATTTAGCACTGTTACTGTAGAAAGAAATGAGATCAAGCCTGGGAAGTTAAGGACATCGAAAGTCTTGTTTTCTACTGCACGTAAGGAAGTATTTTTAAATGATTTTTATAAATGTGGGTCAGATTCCATATTTGAGGCACACTAAAGATATCCCACTGTCACAGTGTTTCTTCCACGGTGTCCCTCAATATAGGACCATAGCAATATTTTCCAAATACTTGTGACCCAGCTTTGTCTTTTCTAGGTTGTTTTCAGAACCACTAGTTCCTCATGTCCTTTCCCTTCTTCTAAATTGTTTCTAATATATGCATAACCCGTGGACACAGACAATAGGGTGGTGAAGGCCTGGGGTGGGGGGTGGGGGCGGGCTAGAAAGGATCAATGGGGAGAAAAAGGGGACATATATAATACTTTCAACAATAAAGATGAAAAAAAATTAAAGCAATTGTGTCTAATATATCGGGCTCTGTCCTTTCCTTTGTGTGGTATTTATTAAAAGAGGGTAATTGGCAGGGGTGCTTTTATAGTTACATTTCTTAGGATTTTATTTATTTATTTATTTTTCTTAAAGTACAGTTGGCATACAATATTATGTTAGTTTCAGGTGTACAATGTGGTGATTCAACTTATGAAATGATCACCACAAAAGTGTGGTACCCATCTAAAGTTATTAGGATATTATTGATTACTAGGGGCCCAGTGCATGAATTTGTGCACCTTGAAAGGAACTATGGGCCGCAAGGCTGCGGTGGGCACAGGGGCAGGTCTCAGCCCATCCTCCACGCCTCTGCCCAGCCCCTTCCACTGCGGTCCCGGTCCCCTGTCTGCCAGCAGCCCTGCTCCTGCAGGCACTGCTCTCACCGGCTGACTCATGCAGGGGCCGGTGCCTGCAGCGGGTGCAAGCAGGGATAGGTGGAGAAGCCCTGAGGGGTGATCGGGGCTGGTAGCTGCTGCTCGCACCTGCTGACAGCACCTAGCAATCAGGGCCAGCGCAGGGCACCGGCAGCAGGTGTGAGCAGTGGCTCCAGTGCCGGCAGCGGGTGTGAGTGGGGCTGGTGCCGGCAGCAGGTGCAAGGGCCGGGCGGGACCGTGGCGCGCAGGAGCAAAAAATTTTCAGTAACCATCAGAGGTTTGCCCCAAAGACAGCGATCAATGCCCTTGGTCTCGCGCCCCTGCTCACCTGTTCCACCATCTCACTGTGGCCAATGCCTGCCATGTTCCGTGCTCTGCCATCTGCTGCCGACGCCTGCCATGTTTCGCACGTGCCCCCTAGTGGTCAGCACACGGTTGTTCGGTTGTCCTGCTGTTCGCTCTATTTGCATATTAGGGTTTTATATATGTAGATATTCCCTGTGCTGTACATTACATCCCCATGACTTACTTATTTTATCACTGAAAGTTGGTTCTTCTAATCCCTTTCAAGTGCACTGCTGTTTTCTTCCAGTTCTCTGAATAATTAGAAATAAACCACTTTATATCGTGTCTTTTGCATGTGTCTACCTGGACTTTTATTTCAGACTAGTAGCCCGGTGCACGAAATTTGTGCACATTAAAAGGGAATTCATTGCCCTACCTGGTTTGGCTCAGTGGATAGAGCATCAGCCTGCGGACTCAAGGGTCCCAGGTTCGATTCCGGTCAAGGGCATGTACCTTGGTTGCAGGCACATCCCCAGTGGGGAGTGTGCAGGAGGCAGCTGATGGATGTTTCTCTCTCATTGATGTTTCTAACTCTCTATCTCTTTCCCTTCCTCTCTGTAAAAAATCAATAAAATATATTTTTTTGAAAAAGGGAATTAATTAGCAGAGATATTTTAATATTGCTATTTTCCCTTTCTCTATAATAGAAGTGTGAGAGATGAAAGGAAATTAGTAAAATGTATATGAAAATAATATATAAATTTATTAATATATAAACAGTAACAAAAGGATATAACAACAGAGGCATGATATGAAAACGACAAAAACATGATATGAAAACAACAAAAACATGATATGAAAACAACAAAAACATGATATAAAAACAACAGTGATGCAAACAATGACTGATAAAATGATTAAACTTATTCTACTATCTCCCTGTACACCACATTAAGAGTGAAAACACTTTCAGAGTGCTTGACTAATTTCCCTTGTGATGAAGTACTTGGAACTTTAACTGTAACGTCACATGCTCTTCAAACTCGAGAGAAAGCAACATATAACTGACCATGTGCGAAAATGGGTTCAGGTAGGAATATGCCTACTTTGTCTAGAGTTTGTCCTTGTGATTTATTAATAGTCATCACAAATGCTGGCATCACGGGAAATCGTCATCGAATCAATTTAAATGGGAGGCCAGTGTCAGATGGGGACAAATTAATTCTTGGAATCAGAACAACCTCTCCCTCTGCAGATCCTGTTAATACTTCAGCTTCGATAATGTTAGGTCGCAATCTTTTGATAATAAATCTGGTACCATTACAAAGACCCCATTT
Source organism: Myotis lucifugus (assembly GCF_000147115.1). Classification (NCBI taxonomy): domain Eukaryota; kingdom Metazoa; phylum Chordata; class Mammalia; order Chiroptera; family Vespertilionidae; genus Myotis; species Myotis lucifugus. The sequence goes on from NW_005871062.1 coordinate 3,111,477, forward strand.
ACTATTGAGATTTCTCAGTAGCATGATGATTGCACCCACTTTCAATTTTAATTTATGACACAGCATTCCCGAAGGAGTAATACTATTAAGAAATTTTATGGGAAAATTTTCCTTTTCAGCATCATCTGTGGAATCAATGGAATCATCACTCAAATATGTGTGAAAATCTCCATTGAGTATATCCAAATTTTCTTCATTTAATTTTTGAACATGCTCATTTTGGGGGCAAAGAATTGCACGTTTAAATATATTTTTAATATTATCTATAGCAGTGGTTCTCAACCTTGGCTGCACATTAGAATCACCTGGGAATCTTTTTAAAATCCTGATTCCTGGGCCTCATCCTCCGGAAATTGTTTCTTTGTTATATGGGGTGGGGCCACAACATTAGTAACAAAGAAACAGAATTTCCAGAGGATGAGGCCCAGAAATCAGGATTTTAAAAAGATTCCCAAGTGATTCTAATGTGCAGCCAAGGTTGAGAACCACTGATCTATAGCTATAGTATTTCCAAAGGTAGTTCAATAATAGATCCATTACAAATCATTTCACTTCCACGCTCTGCTCCGAGGGCGGGTTCCTGCCTAAAACCTCACCCTCCAGGAAACAGCTGTGGGAGGGCGCAGCTGTTTCCAAGACGACCCTTGCAGGACTGACTTCCTTCCGGTTGGTTGTGGTTCTGGCCATGATGTTACACCCAGGGTTTTTATATAAGTAGATTGTATTCCCTTTAAGGACAGTACTAATATCACTTTAAGAAATCTAGCAACTAATGAGTCTAGTATATTCTGATGAAAATAATAGGTGCCTAGCCTACTTAGTTCTATTTTACTTAATGAAACTTGACTTTAAAAGAAGTCTAAGCAGGTTACAAGGCAGAGGACTAGGAATTAGGAGAGCCCTGGATTCCTGAGTCTAATTTTGGTGCTAATTTGTGCTGTGATTTTGGGCAGATTTTCACATTTTCTAGTATTGTTTTTCCTATCTGCAAAATTAAGAGATTTGGGCTAGACAGCCTCTAAAATTTCTGTCATTTTATAGTTCTGATGAAATTCTATATTTCTGTAAAAATGAAATATTGTAAACCTTAAAATATCTTTGAGTTAGCCCTGATTAAATTTAAAGTTAAAGCCTGAGTCTGAAAGTCTTTTTTTTTTTTCAAAGCAGGAAACTTGAGAGCCTGATAAGCTGTTGACACAAGTGCTTTTGAGAATGGAAGGTGGAGTAATTACTAGCTTATGTTTAAATAGACAACAGAAAAGGTTGCTAAATGTTTACATATCATCACTTACACAATATTTGTGTAAATTTGTACTTACCTATGTCTAGCCATTAAAAAAAACCCAAAACAATGGAGTCTATATGTCAATTAGTTTACTAAAAGGGACAGGTAACCTTTTCTATATTATTAAAGATTTTATTCTAATAGTTCCAAAGGCAGTAGGATTATATACTTGCAATTATATTTATTATAATTAAATATATTTGATAAAAATATTTGGTGAAGAAAATTTTTATTTAAAATTATAAACTGTTCATCATGGGAGATTATGCATGCTCAAAAACTGTGATAATTAACCTGCTATGACTTCACTAATTTCCTTAATTAACTAAACTAGTACCAAAACTTTATATATTCTCTCTGAATGAGAACACATCTTAGGCATTTTACAGGTAAAATAAATGTCTAACAGATTAACTTTAAAACTTAAGACATAATATTTGTTACAATTATTATTAAGAAATCTAACAGTCATCTCAACCTGTTTTTGAAATTTGAGCAACACAGTACTCTTTTTGTTGTTATTGTTGTTAAAAAAGTTTCACATTTGATGATATATGTTGTGAAACACCTTTTCAAGTACTTATTTGCCATCTATATATCTTCTTTGGTGAGGTATCTGTTAAGATCTTTGGTTCATTTTTTAATAGGTTTGTCTTCTTATGCTTGTTTATTATTATTTTTTAAAAATATATTTTATTGATTTTTTACAGAGAGGAAGGGAGAGAGATAGAGAGTTAGAAACGTCGATCAGCTGCCTCCTGCACATCCCCCACTGGGGATGTGCCAGCAACCCAGGTACATGCCCTTGACCGGAATCGAACCTGGGACCTTTCAGTCCGCAGGCCGACGCTCTATCCACTGATCCAAACCGGTTTCGGCTGGTTCATTTTTTAATAGGTTTGGCTTTAATTTTGCATTTAACATTTAGGTCTATGATCCATTTTGAGTTATTTTTAGTGAAGGGTGTAAGGTTTGTGTCTAGATTCCTTATATTGCATGTGGATGTGCAGTTGTTCCAACACCATTTGTTGAAAAGGCTATCTTTTCTCCATGGTATTGTTTTTACTCCTTTGTCAAACATCAGTTGACTATATTTTTATAAGTCTATTTCAGGGCTCTCTTTTCTTTGTCATTAATCTATTTGTCTAATGAAAACTAAAACAACAATGAGATACCACTAGAAACCTATTAGAATGGTCAAATTTCAGACGCTGACAACACCAAACGCTGGCAATGATGTGGCACAACAGGAATTCCCATTCATCACTGTACAATGAAAAATTTTATAGCTATTTTGGAAGATAGTTTGGTGGTTAGTTACAAAACTAAGTATACTCTTACTATATGATCCATTTTCACTCTTGGTATATACCCAAAGGAGCTGAAAACTTGGGTTCACTCAAAAGTCTGCACATGGATGCTTATAGCAGCTTTATTCATAATTGCCAAAACTTGGAAGCAACCAAAATATCTTCCAGTAGGTGAATGGATAAATTGTGGTACATCCAGAAAGTAGGGAACTTAAATTTATATTACTAAGAAGCCAATATGAAAAGGCTACATACTATATGATTCCAGTCATATGACATTCTGGTAAAAGGAAAACTATGGAGACTGGTTGCTGGGGGTTGTGGGAAGGAGAAATGAATAGACAGAGTGCAGAGAATTTTCAGGCTAGTTAAAATTCTCTATGTGACACTATAATGGTTGATAAATGTCATTATACATTTGTCCAAACCCATAGAATGTACAACCAAAATAAACCCTAATGTACACTATACACTTTGGGTGATAATGGTGTCTCTATATATTCAATAATTTAAATGCATGTATCCCTATGGTGGGATAAGTTGATAATGGGGGAGACTGTGCATGTGTGTGGGCAGAGAATATATGGGATACCTCTGTCCCTTCCTCTCAATTTTACTGTGGACCTAAAGTTTCTCTAGAAAAAAAGTCTTTGAAAAAAAGTTTAACACTCAAAATATCTTAAATGTTTTTATTGTATTTCTAGAAAAGTAAAACAAATCTCATGTTTGATTTATGATTATTCAAAATAACTGGTAAATACTCATGACATGAACCTCCTCCTTCATTACTCGACTCCCAGGAGAATGATATTTTTCTTACTCTTGGCACAAGGGAAATAGTGTTGGTCTTCTCATCTCCTCTTCACACCATCCCAAATGCTAATTGGCAGCTACTCTAACCCACATAACTTCAGGAGAAGGGTTAAGTGTTACTGAAAAGCATGGCTATTCTGGTACCAACAATAGCACATGGCCTCCTGTTGTCATGCTTAGAATTTTACCTCCAACTGGGAAGGGGAAAAGAAATTGAGAAAGAGAGAGCTTAGGTAAACTGTGACAGAGTATATGAAATATATGTATATATTTTTTATATATAATACTAGTGGCCCAGTGCATGAAATTCATGCATGAGAGGGGTTCCCTAAGCCCAGCCTGCACCCTTTCTAATTGGGGACTCCCTGTGGGATCAGGCGTAAACCGGCAGTCGGACATCCCTCTTGTAATCCGGGACCGCTGGCTCCTAACCGCTCACCTGCCTGCCTGCTGGCCTGATTGCCCCAAACTTCCCCCCATTCTGGTCTGATCACCCCTAACTGCCCTCCCTGCCCACCTGATTGCCCCCAACTGCCCCCCCCCTCCCCGCACTGGCCTGCTCTCCCCTAACTGCCTCTGCCTTGGCCCTGCCACCATGGCTTTGTCTGGAAGGATGTCCAGTCTCCCAGAAGGTCTCCCGGTCTAATTAGCATATTACCCTTTTATTAGTATAAATTTTTTGGAATACATGCAAGTATTTGCCATGTCACTTGAAATTGAAGGTGTTGAAAATGAATTTAAAATAAGACAAATTCTATTTTCCACCATTGTCAATCATTATCAATTAAACATGTATTGCCATGTAAAGCAGTGTTTTTAATATATTGAATTAATATTTTTTGTTTAGCAAAAGTTAAATTGATTGCAGTCTCCTTAGCATACTGGTATGTAAAATATGAGTAAAATGTGCTTGAAATTGAACTTCCAACCAGGCTACTAATTTTCTCATTGCAACATTATCCCAAGCCCACTATTATCTTTCAATTATTTCAGATACCTCAGAAAATAATTTTCCTCTTGATTTCAAACACCAACCTTGTATTCAGAAAATCTAGAACTTCACTGATGGAGTGAAAAACATAGCGATGATCTACTAAGAACCCCCTTTTTTATAACTGTATCTTTCTCATCAAATTGCTTATTAAAGGAATTATCACATTAATACCTTAGGCCCTAATCAATGACCCCAATAATTTGGTTTAGAAGTGGGAATACATAGTGCAAGCCAGGTCAGAGTCACTCCTCTATGAGATTTTTAGTCTCTCGGTGGACTGAAAGGTTAGCATGTAAAAACATCATTAGTGTTGTCAGCCGTGTTTCCCAAAGTGTGGAGAAAGATGGTCAATTGTAAGAAACCTTTTAAAACACACACATGTTTTTATTGATTTTAGAGAGAGAGAAACATTGAGGTTAGAAAGAAATATTGATCAGTTGCCTCTTTGCAGGCTCGTCCTCTACAACCCAGGCATGTGCCCTGATGAGAAATTGAATCTGTGACCATTTGGTGAATGGGATGATGCTCAACCAACTGAGCCACATCAGCCAAGGCTCAAACCCATCTTTAAAGAGAGTCAGTGAGGAGAGGTTGAGGGCATCCTGAGGATCTCAAGTCCCTGATTCCAGCTATTCCCGAAGACAGTTATGACTCTGTTGTTCAATCATTTTATAAGATACTTATGTATTCTTCAGATATAGTATCATTTTGCTTAAGTCTTCTGAGATTTTGTCAGTTATACCAAATAGAATCTCACACAGCTCTTTCTTATTAATTTGTATCTAATTACCAACAGTGTCTATGGAACTAGACTGAAATGCCAACTGATCCTATATAATAAAAGGGTAATATGCAAATTGACCCTAATGGCGGAACGACCAGAACAATCGCTCGACCAGTCACTATGAGGTGCACTGACCACCTCTTGGTCCCTTTCCCTGGCCAGCAGGCTCCGATTGCCCAATGGCAAAAGGGAACTGGGGTTGGGTGGCAGGGGACACAGGTGGCGCCAGGTTAAGGCCCCTGCACTACCAGTTGCCCCACACACAGAGGGCAACCCGAAGTGGGGGCGGGGCTGGCGAGTGGGAGGAATGGCCGACCTCTCGGTTCCTCTCCCTGGCTGGCAGGCTCGGATCACCCAATGGTAAATGGGGAACTGGGGGTGGGTGGCGGCGGGGGGTGGGGCTGGCTGAGGGCAGCTGGGGAAGATGGCCCTGATTTCAGGACAGGCCTAGGAACAGTATGCCTGCATGAATTTCGTGTGCCGGGCCTCTAGTATTATATAATACCCATGGTCTATTCAGAATGAGCTTAAGAATGCAGTTGAAGAATGTAAAAACTAGTATACCAATAGCTTCTTACTTATCAATAAGTTCATAATTTGGAATATTGAGTTAACTTGGAATAGTAGCTATGAATACTCACACAGAAAGAAAAATACAGATATAGATGTGAATCTATGTGTGACACAAATGCATATCTCTTTAGGGGTGAAGAAAATAGCTTAGAAGTGGAAGTTTCCTTTAGAGGTCATCTCATTAATTTTCAATTTTTTTCTGATGAATAAACTGAGGCAAGAATAGAAAATTGGTTTATAGTAATTAGCAATATGGCTATGGATTTTTGACTTCTAAAGCAGTTCTTTATGGAATTCTCTGAAAAGAATACTAATTTGCTGTATGACCTTTTCTCTCTGGGTCTCAGTTTGTCCTCTGTAAGCTGAGTGGGTTATACCAGATAATCACTACAGTTCACTCCAGCCCTAACAGTCTCTGACTCAATGTTTTATGATGCATACAATCATTATACAGTGTTCATATAATGTCAGAGGACTTTGAAAGTCTGGATTGAAATTCTACCTAGAAGTGATAAAGTAAAACCTGAAAGAGGAGAAAAGCTAGTCCTGAAGGACAAAAGCCCAGAAATGAAACACATTAAGACCAAAAATGTAATTGATTTATTTGTTGGCAATTTGCAAGTTGAATCTTTATAGGCTTTTTAGGAGTCATCTTGCCATTTACATCTGGTTTACAAATAGATTTTTCTATTTACTCTTTTGCATTTAGTCCAAGCACAATAGTTTTCAATTAAAAACATATCAGAATCGGATTCAGAGAATAATTCAGTGAAGAACATTAGCCTTGAGGATGAAATGTGTTATATTTTAAAAGGCGTAGCTATTGAATTAGTCATAATCTTGAAGCAAGTTTTGGGGAGACTATTAACAATCATGTGCTCCTGGGTAATGTAGAAATTTCTATGACATTTTAAGAAAGACAAATTCAAACACACACATTTTATTGATAGACTTTGATTCTAGGACTAATTAACTGTGTGTCCTTGAGCAAGTTGCCCAATCCTTCTAAAATTGAACTTCCTTTTGTGTAAAATGGCAATACTATTTATACTTAATTCAAAGAGTTGTTTGCATTAAATGAGATATATGTAAAAAAGAGCTTACCATAGGGGCCGGCATGTAGCAAGTTCAGTGGTTACTCCCAGTAGCAGGCTCTGTTGAAATATGACATTTAAACTGTAGATAACTTTGATAAAAGGGAAAATCTTCAAGCAAGGTGGACTTCAGGTTTCAATTTGCATTCCCATAAATAAATGACCTTATTAAATCAAGTACATGAATCTTTAACAATGAATGGGAAGGTTTCAATGCAAACATATTTTTAGATCATTGAAAATAGCACTCAATATTTATAGAGTTTGCAGTTTACAGTACTTTCAGATATACATAAAAGTGTGTATACTTTTTATTTTTTTTCCTTTTCACTAAATAGCCATATTGTTATTTCCACTCTTTAGATGAAGAAACTGATTTAGAGATTTGATGTTTGCATGGCTAGTCACTGTTGGTATGGGCACTGGAAATCTGATTTTCTGACTACTTCTGGCATAGTGCTCCACTTAACAAATGTTTAATGAGCATTTATTAGGAACTAAACACTGTGATGGGCACTAAGAGAGATCTACACTAATAAAAGAGAAAGATGCAAATTGACTGTACCTTCACAACACCCACCAGCCAATCAGGAGTGAGTTTGCAAATTAACCTAACAAAGATGGTGGGTTAATTTACATACATAGGCGCTGAGCAGCTGGGGGCAGGGTGGGATGCTTGTGTCATCGCCATGACAATGACACAGGCGTTCTGTATTGCCCCAGCCACTCAGGCCTCTGGGCCACGTTGGAAAGCAGAAAGGCGGCTCCAGGCCTGAACAAAGGCAGAAAGGTGGGCTCTGGGCTGGAGCAAAGGCGGTGCTGGCAGCCAGAGGAAGGAAGGTCCATTCTTGCACGAATCTTTGTGCATCGGGTCTCTAATATATTATAATGTGTACCCATTGTTTTCTCATCCAGCACTTCTCCCTCCAACTCTCCTTTACAGGAACTTCCCAGAGTGTTCTGAGAACTGCTGCTATTCACCAAACCCTAAGCACAGGGTGACTGAGAGAGCTTCCGTCTTAACCTCGGAGTCATAGTTTATGGGAGAGAGAGAGAGAGAGAGGGAGAGAGAGGGAGAGAGGGAGAGAGAGAGAGAGAGAGAGAGAGAGAGAGAGAGAGAGAAAGAGAATATGAATATGTGCATGTATTTGTATTGTGTTTACTTTGAGGAGCAGGGACACCTGATGTTGCCCAATTCAAATTCTCTTCCTGAGAATCTGAACTTATAGGAGAGAAAGATATCTGGGTATATGGATTAAAACATGTAGCGTTTGGGAAATGCCTGCAGTCACATTCTGCCACTGAGGAGAGGAGGAAGCCTGGCTGAGTGAGAGGGAAAAACCAACTAGATATTCAGAAGCCAGTTGAGATGAGACAACGTTCTAGTTGTTCTTGAGCCCAATTGCATTCTTGCTGTGTTTCATGATTCACTCCAGTGTAATTACAATAAATATGCCTTTTGGTTAATTTAGAGTAATATTTTAGCTATGTGCAGTAAAGATTTAGAATTTATATCAACATTAAGATTAAAGACACGAGGTCTCAGCTTCTTTGAGTATGAAGCCACCACTAGCATTTTCCAAATGACTAATATTAGGCTAATTGCTTAAGAAGTACTGGGGAGCTTGTTAAGATGCAGATTCTGAGCACCACTCCCACAGGTTCTCATTCAGGAGGTCTGTTTGGCCTGAAGAAAATCTGTATTTTAACAAGATTTTAAAGTGATTCAGATTCACAGTCAGAATAGGAAACCTCTGGCAGAAATACTTTTGTAAAGGCTTTGGGGACATGGCAATGTGACTGAAATGTGGTGCATGTCATGACAATTATAATGCATCAGTTATATTGCAGTTTGAGCATTGATTGGATAATAAATTACACATTTTCTCTTATGGGGTTACTATTGATACCGAATTTTTGGACTGAAACCCGGATTCTTTGTCCGCTGGAATCGAAGAATGAATCCACGGACAGAGAGTGATATAGCAAAGGTGGAGATTTATTGAAGAACAAGTACAGACTCCCACATGAGGAGAGGGAAAGAGTCCCACAGAACTGACTCCCAAGTAGGGAGGGGGAAAAGGGTCCCACTGAGTTCTTTTTCCCCATGGCTTATAAAGGCTGCATTTCCTGTGTCCTGATATCCCCTCTGATTGGTTAATATTCCCCTTTGAATTGGTTACTATAGTGATTCCTAAGGCCCTCCTCCCTCATAGTCCTTCCATTTCTCTGGGCTTTCTTCTTTTCCATCTGAATGAAGGGCTTCCTTCTCTTTATTTGTAAATATAGACCTTTCCTGGCTACTTCCAGTTCCCTTGTCTTATGTAAATACAACTGCTGCTGCTCCCTTGTCTTATGGAGATGTAACTGCACCTAGCTTCCTTGTGTTATGGAAATGTACCTTCTCCCAGTCTGCAGCCCTGCCCTTTTCCATGGATCCCAATTCTAAAAAATCCCTGAGCCTGCCTATGTTACTCCAACATTCCTGCTTCACTATCTCTTTGATGTGTCAGAATGAGGAGAGAAGAAAAGGCAATGCAGTCAGACTTGGGATGAAGGGTTTGGTGGAGAAGGGGAAGAACTGAAGATCCACATGGAAATGTTACACAGAAAAGGAGTACAGAGTGGTGGGTGGGCAGAGGAAGTGGAGTGACTCCTGCCTGACTCACAGGGACAATCATAGCATTAGGCTAAGAAGTCATTTCCAGATCTTTGTGTCTCCTTCCTTGACCTGGCCTCTGCTGGGAAGGCAGTTCATAGATGTAGAGGATATTTCCCTGATTTTTTTAAAAATGAAATTCACTGGGGCAACATTGGTTAATAGGATCACATAGGTTTTGAGTATACATTTCTATGATATATGATCTGTATATTGCATTGTGTGCCCACCACCCAAAGTCAAACCATCTTTTGTCATAATATATTTGACCCTTTTACTCCTCAGCTCGAACCCCCTTCCCTTTGGTAACCACTCTATTATTGTCTGTGTCTATGAGTTTCAGTTTTATATCCCACATATGAGTGAAATCATATGGTTCTTAGCTTTTTCTCAGACTATTGCCCAGTGAGCATCATGGGAAGAATTACTTCCTACCCCCAAATTGACCCTGCTGTAATTTACATTTACCTCAATCTCTTTCAGAAATGCAGGTCATCAGCAATTCATGAGGCAACTTTAACCACAATCAAGCTGCAAAGACACTCCTGAGTAGCTTTTCCATCTGAGAAACACAAACAGTTCCATCGATCTTACTAACACCCTGGAGGTAAGTGTGAGAACAATAAAAATGGTCTTGGGGGTGGAGCGGGGAGAAGGGATGCCTTAATGATTCTGTAGAGCTGTTTCCTGGATTTGCCAAAAAGCATTACTGGGAAATGCAAACTGGGTGTGGTTAAATTCTCAGTATTTGGGGATGTCATTGTAGGAAGAAAACTTAGAGATGATCCAGTCTGTAACTTTCAGAGCCCCAGAGAAAGGAAGGGACCTGTCTAGGTTCATACACCTGTAGGTGGCAGAGTCAAGACAACTATTTAGATCTCTGACACTGAGCTTAGTGTTCAACAAATGCTCCACAAGCAGCAAGGCATCGAACTGTGTACCCAAACAAAATTACTATGAGTAAAACTCATGACTGTGTATAAGGCATGAGAAGACGGCCAATACGATAGATAGAATTGTAGCAATAATTGTGTTAGTCAGCCTTGTCTGCAATAACAAAGTACCACAGTTCAGGTGATTTAACATAAATTTATTCCCCACAGTTCTTGAGGTTGGGAAGTCCAAGATACAGGCGCCAGTAAATCTGGTTCCTGGTGAGGACACTTCTTTCTTGCAGACAGATGGCCACTTTCTTGCTGTGTCCTCACATGACAGGGAAGGAGGTGGGAGAGAGAGAGGCACACAGAGAGAGGGAAGAGAGAGTGATCACTCTGGTGTCTCTTCTTATAATGACACAAACCTCATGGAAGAGACCCCCACACCTTATAACCTCATCTAATCTAATTACCTCCTTATAAGCTGTATCTTCATATACACTCTCATTGGGGTTTAGGCAACATAGAATTTTGGAAGGACACAGTTCAATCCATAGCAATAATCCTCTTTATATCCACCATCATCCTTCTATCTTTCTACTATCCCCCTGGTCATGCTGATGATTTAGGTGGAGGCAGGTACTTGCTCTCACTGCCAATAACAAAGATGTGTCTTTTGAAAGGAAAAGAGGAGGCAAAGTACCTATTTTATTTTCTGTTGTGTTTCCTTATGATGTCAGGAAAGGTCCATAGGACAAAATCAACTCAGTACATGTCAACTAACATTGATGACTCTCTTTGAGAGACATATAGAAATATCAACATTACTTGACTTGAACTGAGTAGTTCAACTATTGAGTAGTTGTACAGATCCACAATTTTTTATCTGCAATTACAAAATCCAGAAAGCTCCAAAATCTTACCATTTTCTTTAAATGTGCAGCAAACTCACCTGGTGGCAAAACCTGACCTGTTCTGATGTGAGGCTGCTGATATCATTAGTATCCAACTTAGTGAGCCTATTCCTGTGTTTTGCTGAAGAAATAGTAAAGCATTTGACTATGGGGTCCTGCCCCAGATCCTACTAAGGTATCTATACTAATAATAGAGGAATATGCAAATTGTCTGGGACGCTGTCACAGTAACAGTAATGACCGAACAGCAGACTGCATGGGGTGACCAGGCCGGCAAGGGGGCAGTGAGGGGTGACCAGTCCAGCAGGGGGGCAGTTGAGGGTGACCAGGCCTGAATGGGGGGCAGTTAGGGGCAACCAGACTAGCAGGTGGGGCAGTAAGGGGCAGCCAGGTGAGTGGGGGGGCATTTAGGGGCAACCAGGCTGGTGGGGGGGAAGTTGGGGGTGAACAGGCTGGCAGGGGGGGCAGTTGGGGGTGACCAAGCTGGCGGAGGGGGGCAGTTGGGGGTGACCAGGCTGGCAGGGGGGCAGTTAGGGGCACCAGGTCAGTAGGGGAGACAGTTAGGGGTGACCAGGCTGGTGGGGGGGATAGTTAGGGGCAACCAGGCCAGTGAGGGGGCAGTTGGGGGCAACCAGGTTGGCAGGGGGGAGCAGTTGGGGGCAACCAGGCTGGCGGGGGTGGGGAAGTTAGGGGTGATTAGGCCAGCAGACAGAGGCGGTTAGGGGTAATTAGGCTGGCGGGGGGGGGGGCAGTTTGGGACGATCAAGCAGGCAGGCAGGTGAGCAGTTAGGAGCCAGTGGTTCCGGGTTGGAGAGGGTGCAGGCTGGGCTGAGGGGACACCCCCCTCCCCCATGCATGAATTTCATGCACCAGGCCTCTAGTTTATAATATATTAAGAAAGGTACTGGATTGTATTTCTAGAATCCAAATGAGTATGAATTCTTTTTTTTAAAAATATATTTTATTGATTTTTTACAGAGAGGAAGGGAGAGAGATAGAGAGTTAGAAACATCGATGAGAGAGAAACATCGACCAGCTGCCTCCTGCACATCTCCCACTGGGGATGTGCCCGCAACCCAGGTACATGCCCTTGACCGGAATCGAACCTGGGACCTTTCAGTCCGCAGGCCGACGCTCTATCCACTGAGCCAAACCGGTTTCGGCGAGTATGAATTCTTAAAACACATATGGCCCCAAAGATTTTAGATAGGGAAATTAGAGTTTGTAGTAAAGTAAATCTACTCCAAGGACTGAAATTATGTGTAATACAGTAGGAGGGGAAAAAGCAAGGTGAAGCAGAAGTGATTGTTTGCCCAACGTTCCCAGGAAATGAGCTGTTGCTGAAGCCATCAAAACAGGTATGAGAAGAAAGTGACTGAGTTGTGCAGAATTGGCAATTCTACATCTGCCTGACTCCAGTTACTGCAAATGGGGTCATGGAATTCTTCAAATGAAAATTTTAGGTCAAAATATGTGGATCTGTATTATACAGGATTCAGAAGAGAAGAACCAGGGTTATTTGAAACAGCAATAGAATTCAGTCATTTCAATCATTTGGTGATGTTGTCTCACCTGGCACGTTGACCTGCAGCCTACATTTGCGGTTTCCTTCTTATTTATCTCATCTTCTTGGAACTTGGCCAGATCACTCAATCTGTGCCTCGTTTAGTTCATTTCAGTACGGACGGTGGGAATAGCTTTCCTTATCATGTTCTGGCCCAATGCACATAATATCATTTTAAAAAGACTTCAAGTCCCACATAGGGCTTGTATGGGAGGTTACTTGATAACACAGCCTTTGGTTCCAATGGAGAGACTTCTGGGTTGGGGAGGGGGAGAGTTGGGAGTCATGATGTTACTTTCAACCTTGGTATTAATTTCCAGGGTGACCTTGAAGCATGTTACTTCCTCTCTCTAAACTTGTTTCCTCATTTAGAAAACAAGAGGCTTGGAACTTATAACCTCTGATATGATGAGATCAACCATAGTTATTATAAAAGGACCCCAGTTTGTTCAGCAATTTATAATATATAAACAACTTTCACGTACATTAAGTCATTGCATACTTACAACAAACCCATTAGTGTATGTTGGGCAACTAGGTATTATTATTCCCTTCTAAAGAAGTTCAGAGAGAAGGGAAGTGACTTGACCAAGGTCACAGAGCAAACTAGTTCTGGTAAAGATAGGACCAAATCAGATTTTCTGACTCCCTAATTGCATAGTCTGTATTTTTCCACTCTGTCTCACTACTTCACTAATTTCAGAGAATAGCTTCATGAAAATGCATGCACACCTGTTTGTTCACAACAGAGAAGAGCATTACTTATGACCAATTGTAGGCAGAAAAATTGCTTATATCTTGTTTGGATTTTAGTAGTTGTTGGCACCGGGCTCAGAGCAGGAGCTTGGGTAGTTACAGATGAGGTGAAGAGGGACTGAGTATGACAGCACCCATGAAGTGCTGAACCAGAGCACACTGGGAGAATGCAAAGGAGGCCAGGAAACTGGGATGAGGTGCCTCGGTCAAGTGGAGATAGCAGGAGCATTCCTAGGGAAAACACACTTGTGACCGGCATCGTGTCCAAAGCCTTCCAAAGCCTAGTTTGAGTCTAGGTTGATTAGCATTTTTTTTTACCTTTAGACTATATTGTATTTTGGTAGAAAATACCCCAGAAATGTTATATCTTTTGTAAGTCAAGATACTGGTTTTCCTTGTTAGTTGACAAGATATTGGCAGATGCAATTTCAGAAATGTATGAGACAGAAGAGCAAAAGGAAGAGGTCATAACTCTGTGTGCCTCGGTTTCCTCATCTGTGAATGAGTCTGCATTCAAGGCCCCCTGCCTCCTGGCTCAGCCTCCTCTAACAGCTCTTCTCTTGACAGTCCACACCAGAAAACCCAGCTCTTCTCTCTTGCCCAGGAGGCAACTCAACTCTGCTTATGCTCCTCTTAGCCCTCCTCTCCTTGATTTGTGTTCTTCGTGATTCTAATCCTCCTTGTTTTTAAGGCTAGCACAAATGCCACGGAGCTTTCCCTGAACTTCCTAACTGGTATTGGCACTCCTCCCTAACTTACCATTCACTTGTCTGACAGGCAGATGATATTTAAAATTTTTCACCTTGTACCATAGTTGTTTGTTACATGTCCTATGCTGTAGCCCAACTGGGATCCTTGATGACAAACACATCACTGTGTTCCATCCCTTCCCCCAAGCTGTGCACTTATTCCACAGTGAAGGAAGAGCTTAATAAATATCTGAATGAATGGGGGGATGAATGCATTCCAAGGCCCTCTTTAACACCTGCTCTCTATGGTTTAGGAGACATAATACCTGTTTTGAAGCAATGCTGACGAGAATCCACTTATAAGTAAGGTATTTTTTACAAAGTTATTAAATCAAAAATGGTTTTGGCTGAATGGTTGCTGTTTCTTTAAAATGAAACCCACTTAAATGTAGGTGCCATGTCATAGAAAAAAATGCTGCCTGGCGATTTTCCTGGGAAGAGTTAATTTTGAGATCGAGTTCTGTTCCTTACTAGTTCTGTGACAAGTCACATCACTTTTGTGAGTCCTATTTCTTCAACCTGAAGGAATGAGATCTCTTTCTCAGGGCTTTTGGGAGGAGTTAATGTGATAATGGATGTGAAAGTGCTTTGCAAACTGTAAAGAACTTCACATTTAAAAGGGGTTATTATTATCATTATCATTATTATTATTTTAGCAGTCATTACCACGAAACACAAATGCAGTCTCTGGAGCTCCTTTGAGGCTCTAAGGGTACAGACTGTATTTAGAAGTTCATATCATCCCCAATATGAGGTTGAATAACAGCCAATCAATGCTAATAGCCTTGGGTCCTTATTTACAGAGTGCCCTTCCTCTGAGCTCAAGAGCTGTTAAAAGTGGATCCATCATTCCTCAGTCAATTTCCATTCCGTCATCCATTCAGCAAATAGTTACTGTATGCCTACTATGTGGTGGGCACTATTTTGGACAGTGACTGGGTTGCTGATATTGTTAATGCCCTGTTACATTATGGGAGACTGAAGAACCATCGAAGAAAAGGGACTTTTACAAACAGGGTGGAGGTCAGGGGTGCCGCCCTGAGATTGGGGTAGGTAGGTAGTGGCCTACATTGTGCTGAAAATGACTGTTTTATGAACTGAAGCTGAGCCCCTTTGGTCTCAGAGTCACAAATCTTCATCTAAAGCAAATCGGGCCTTTGCCTTATTTGCTGAGAATGAGAAATGATGTCATTGACTGAAAGGCACATTGTGTGACCCAAGTTACATGGGTTAGGTTTCTGAACTGCTTTGGTCGGCTCAATTTCAGATGCTTTGGAAAGAAAAGTTTAAATGTAGTTATTGATCGGGAGAGATTTGCCTCTGTCCCAGAGCTGACTCCTGCAGAGCCTGCACCTGGCTCCAGACATATCGCCCAGAATTGCAATTTCGCTTTTATCCTCCAGAGAGAATAGGCTCTTTTTTTTCAAGTGGAGGATTTTTCAGATGCTGGGATAAAAGCTCCCCTTTCATGTGCTGATGACTCAGAGAGCAGGGAGTCAGCAAGGATGTGGTAAGCCAGCCCAAGGTGCTATCAGGGAGCTGAGGTATGTTTCCCATTTTCAGCTTTGTGGTCTCTCAAAGACATTTCCTTCCTCAGCTTTGGAATAGCCCTAGCAGTTTTAGCCAGACCAAGAACATACCATAGGTCATTTGTATCACTTTCAATGATATGATTGTTGATGGTCAATTTGATGTCTCTAGGGAATATGGACCTTGAGAAAGACATAGAGGTGACAGGACCTTCACTCTCCCAAAGCTCACTATGGGACACTTAAGAACATACAAAAATAGCCTGCCTGGTGCAGCTCAGTGGTTTAGCATTGACCCATGAATCAGGAGATCATGGTTGGATTCCCAGTCAGGGCACATGCCCAGGTTGCAGGCTTGGTCCCCAGGGGGGAGAAGCATGCAGGAGGCAGCCGATCAATGATTCTCTCTCATCATTAATGTTTCTATCTCTTCCCCCTTCTCTCTTCTTCTCTCTGAAATCAATAAAAATGTATATTTTTTTAAAAAAATTCTTTATTGTTAAAAGTATTACATATGTCTCCCTTTTGCTCCCATTGACCTCTTCCTGGCTGTTCCCACCCCCATCACATACCCTCACCCCCCTATTGTCTGTGTCCATAGGTTATGCTTATATGCATGCATACAAGTCCTTTGGTTGCTCTCTTACCCAACCCCCCACCCCCGTCTTCCGTTTGAGGTTGGTCGGTCTGTTCGATGCTTCTATGTCTCTGGATCTATTTTTGTTCATTAGTTTAGGTTGTTCATTATATTCCACAAATGAGTGAGATCATGTGATATTTATCTTTCTCTGACTGACTTATTTGGCTTAGCATAATGCTCTCCAGGTCCATCCATGCTGTTGGGAATGATAAGAGTTCCTTCTTTTTTTACAGCAGCATAGTATTCCATTGTGTAGATGTACCACTGTTTTTTAATCCACTCATCTGCTGATGGGCGATTAGGCTTTTGTAAATTGTGCTGCTATGAACATAAGGGTGCATATATCTTTTCTGATTGGTGTTTCTGAGTCCTTGGGATATATTCCTAGAAGTGGGTTTACTGGGTCAAATGGCAGTTCCATTTTTAATTTTTTGAGGAAACTCCATACTGTTTTCCATAGTGACTGCACTAGTCTGCATTCCCACCAGCAGTGCATGAGGGTTCCTTTTTCTCTACATCCTCTCCAGCACTTGTCATTTGTTGATTTGTTGATGATAGCCATTCTGACAGGTGTGAGATGGTACCTCATTGTCATACTGTGTTCATGGATTGGTAGAATCAACATCATTAAATTGTCCATACTACCCAAAGCAATCTATAGATTCAGTATAATCCCCATTAAAATACCAATGGCATCTTTCACAGACCTAGAACAAACTCTCCAAAAATTCAGATGAAATAAAAAAAAAAGACTCCAAATAGCTGCAGCAATCCTGAGAAAGGAGAACAAAGGGATCACAATATCAGATATCAAACTATATTACAAAGCTACTGTTCTCAAAACTGCCTGGTACAGACACAAAAGACAGACATATAGACCAATGGAACAGAACAGAGAACCCTGAAATCAATCCAAGCCATTATGCTCAATTAATATTTGACAAAGGAGACAAGAGCATACAATGAAGTCAAGACAGTATCTTCAATAAATGGTGTTGGGAAAATTGGACAGATACATGCAAAAAAATGAAACCAGACTACCAACTTACACTACACACAAAAATAAATTCAAAATGAATAATGGACTTAAATGTAAGATGGGAAACCATAAAAATCTTAGAAGATTCCATAGGCAGCAAAATATCAGACATATCTCTTAGCAATATCTTTACCGATACAGATCCTAGGACAATGGAAACTAAGGAGAAAATAAACAAATGGGACTACATTAAATTAAAAAGCTCTGCACAGCAAAAGAAACCATCAACAAAACAACAGGAAAGCCCACTGCATGGGAGAACATATTTGCCAATGTTATCTCCGATAAGGGTTTAACTTCCAACATTTATAGAGAACTCATACAACTTAACAAAAAGAGGATAAACAATCCAATCAAAAAATGGGCAAAGGACCTAAATAGATACTTTCAAAAGAGGAAATACAGAAGGCCAAGAGACATATGAAAACATGTTCAAAGTCACTAATCATTCTAGAGATGCAAATCAAGAAAAACATTTTTTGTTTAAAAAAAGGAACATATAAAAATAATTAGAAGGGGCCACTCATTCAACTAATAGTTCCTGATGAAATTTGTTTACCCAAATTATACAAAGAGTAAAAAGGATTTATTTAGTGGAACCAGAAAAGGTTTTTCATTTTGTTCTATTTCTAGAATATGATATCTATACTAATAAAAGGATAATATGCTAATTAGACCAGATAGACCAGGTGTCTTCCAAACATCCTTCTGAACAAAGCCATGATGGCGGGGGCTGAGGCAGAGGTAGTTAGGGGCTATCAGGCTGGCAGGGGAGAGCATTTAGGGGCACCAGGCAGGCATGCAGAGTGGTTAGGGGCAATCAGGCAGGTAGGCAGGTGAGCGGTTAGGAGCCAGTGGTCCCGGATTGTGAGAGGGATGTCCGACTGCCAGTTTAGGCCCGATCCCATAGAGGTCCCAGATTGGAGAGGGTGCAGGCCAGGCTGAGGGACACCCCCCATGCACGAATTTCATGCACTGGGCCTCTAGTTTAGAATAATTTTGTAGATAATTAAGAATTTGAGAGAAAAAATATTGTTCAATTGATATAAAGTTTCAGTCATGCCAGATAACTAAGTTCTAGAGATCTACTGTACAACACAGTACCTGTAGTATATCACAGTAATATTGGATTGTGCATTGAAACATGTGTTAAGAGGACAGATCTCATGTTCAGTGTTCTTTAACACACACACACACACACACACACACACACACACACACACACCAAACAACAAAAATAAAGAGATTCAAATAAACTTTTGGAAGTAACCCTGATTTGGTGGTGGTTTCAGAGGTGTATGCATTTGTAAAAACTCTCCAAACTATATACATTTAATATGTGGAGTTCTTTGCATATCAATTATACCTCAGTAAAGCTGTTAAAGAAAGATTGGTTGGTGAACAATGTGCTAGACATCGAGAGGCAGAAGCTTTTCCTGGGTACCTAGAGTGGTCCTGTTAGGGTAGATGGAGAGTACAACAGGCAGGTGCTACGGGAAAAGTTCTTGTCAGTCACTTTAACAGCCAGCTTAACTTCTGCTTAATTGGATACACAAAACTGTAAAACTTTGAAAGTACTATGTGGAAGCATTTAGTGATTACCCATCACAAACTAAATCCTTGGTAGTTTCTATTTCACAATTCATCCAGTCTCTCATGTGTCATAGATTTCTCTGAGCAACTTGAAATTCTACCTCTTCTCGGAATATAAATGACATTAAAATTCCTGATGAATGAAGGCTCAGAAAAATCTACCACAATGGTCTTTCTATTCACTGTTTTAGTTGGGATTTGGTATAATTACCATTAATACTTTTCTTGCTTTTGGAAAAATGACCCTAGAAACTCAATAACCATAATGGGTTATTAGTTTTATTTGATAAATAATATTTGGGCTTGAATGAAACAAAAAAATAAAAAGGAAACTACTCTATCTCCCTTTTGATTATGTTCCCTTGAATCACAGAAACATGTCTTCTTGGTTTAAATGTAAGGAAATACATAGGTACATTTTTAGAAGTAGCTTCCCCTTGTTCTTCATTTTATATGAAGACTAGAGGCCCAGTGCATGATTCGTGCACCAGTGGGGTCCCTTGGCCTGGCCTGCAGGGATCGGGCCTAAACCAGCTTTCCAACATTCCTTGAGGAGTCCCGGATTGCGAGAGGGTGGTTCTCAGGTGACACACCCCAGAATTGGTTTCCCTCCTCTCTGGTTCCAGGTGCATCACCCCAGAACCACAGCTGCCAAGTCACTGCAGCATGGCAGCTCCTGTGTTGAGCGTCTGCCCCCTGGTGGTCAGTGCACATTATAGCTACTGGTTGGACAGTCATATGGTCAGATGGTTGGTTAGGCTTTTATATATATAGACTAGAGGCCCGATGTACAAAAATTTGTGCACTGGCGGGGGGGGGGGGTCCCTCAGCCCGTCCTGTGCCCTCTCGCAGTCTGGGACCCCTTGGGAGATAATGACCTGCTGGCTTAGGCCTGTTCCCGGGTGGCAGAGGGCAGGCCCAATCCCTAGGTGCAGCCCCTGGTTGGGCTCAGAGCAGGGCCGATTGGGGAGTTGGGGCGCCGCCCCCTGTCATGCACAGAGCAGGGCGGATTGGGAGGTTGTGATGCCACCCTCAGTCACGCTCAGGGTAGGGCCGATTGGGGGGTTGGGGCACCGCCCCCTGTCACACTCAAGGCAGGGTCGATGGGGAGGTTGCGACGCCACCCCCTGTCACGCACAGAGCAGGGCCAATCAGGGGGTTGGGGCGCCTTCCCCTGTCACGCACAGAGCAGGGTCGATCAGGGGGTTGGGGAGTTCCCCCGTGTCACGCACAGAGCAGGGCCCATCAGAGGGGTTGGGGAGCTCCCCCCTGTCATGCACAGAGCAGGGCCCATCAGGGGGTTGGGGAGCTCCCCCCTGTCATGCACAGAGCAGGGCCCATCAGGGGGTTGGGGAGCTCCCCCCCATCACGCACAGAGTAGGGCCGATAGGGGAGTTGAGGCACCGCCCCCTGTCACTCACAGAGCAGGGCGGATCAGGGGGTTGGGGCACCGCCACTGTCACACTCAGGGCAGGGCCAATGGGGAGGTTATGGCTCTACCCCGTCACACACAGAGCAGGGGCCATGGTGGGGGGAGGGGAGGGTGGGGGCTCCGCAACCTGTCAACACAGAGCAGGGCTGATCAGGGGGTTGGGGCGCCGCACCCTGTCACACACAGAGCCGCAGGGCCGATCAGGGGGTTGGGGAGCTCCCCCCTATCAAGCACAGAGCAGGGCTGATCAGGGGGTTGGGGCGCCTTCCCCTGTCACGAACAGAGCAGGGCGGATAGGGAGGTTGTGGCCCCGCCCCCTGTCACACACAGAGCCGCAGGGCGATCAGGGGGTTTGGGCGCTGCCCCCTGTCACGCTGATCCCGGTGCCGGGAGGCATATTACCCTTTTACTATATAGAATAGAGGCCTGGTGCATGGGTAGGGGCTGGCTGGTTTGCCCTGAAGGGTGTCCTGGATCAGGGTGGGGGTCCCCACTGGGGTGCCTGGCCAGCCTGGATGAGGGGATGATGGCTGTTTGCAGCTGGTCACACCCCCTTCAGGGTGGGGGTCCCCACTGGGGTGCCTGGCCAGTCTGGGTGAGGGGCTGAGGGCTGTTTTCAGGCTGGTGGGTGACTGAAGCTCCCAACCGCTCCTTTTTTTCTTTTTTTTTATTCTGGGCCAAGGCCTCTGCTGCTGAAAGCAGGTATCTGGTTTGTTTCGGTTCTATAATCGAAACACTGTATCATCTCCAGCTCTGAGATCCCGGCCGGCTGAAAGCTGGTTTCTGGGGTTTTGTTTAGCTTCTATATTTGTTACAATGTTTCAAACTGCCAGCTCAGAGGCCGGCAAGGCAGGCGGGGAACATTGGAGTCCTCCTTCACTGAAGCAAGCAAGCCTCATGTTCACTTCCAGCTGCCTGGCTGCCGGCCGCCATCTTGGCTGACAGTTAATTTGCATATCGCCCTGATTAGCCAATGGGAAGGGTAGCGGTCGTATGCTAATTACCATGTTTCTCTTTTATTAGATAGGACTAGAGGCCTGGTGCACAAAATTTGTGCAGGGGGTGGGGGTGGGTGTCCCTTAGCCTGGCCTGCACCCATACGGATCAGGCCTAAACCGGCATTTAGACATCCTTCTCACAATCTGGGACCGTTGGTTCCTAACTGCTCACCTGCCTGCCTGTCTGATTACCTCTAACCACTCTGCCTGCCTGTCTGATTGCCCCTAACCACTCTGCCTGCCTGCCTGATCACCCCTAACTGCCTCTTCCTCAGCCCCTACCACCATAGCTTTGTCCAGAAGATGTCCGGATGACATCTGGTCTAGTTAGCATATTATTCTTTTATTAGTATAGATTGCAATATTGCTAGTGATTTAGTATATTTACCTAGTTGTCTAGTTTACTTCCAAGTAATATATTCACTTTTAAGTATTTCTGTTTCAAATTCTTTAAGAAGTTCATCAAATGATTACCTGTATGTGTGTACATATATAGATCCACTTTTTAAAAAATATTCTTGTCCCAAACTAGTGACAGTGAGAGAAGTGTGGAATAGTGGATTGGGTTTGGGCCAGGGATGCAGGAGGAATGGATTCTATAGGGACTCTGTCACTTACCAGCTTTGTGATAGACGAGTCACATACTTGCCATGGGCCTCAATTTTCCTTCAGGACCACCCTCTCTTCCTGCCTTCAAGTAATATTTATTATTGTCTATTAGGTGCACTCTACTAGATATTGTGCTTATGACTCCACAGTGCTTTACCTCATAAAGGTAACAAAGTTTGAAAGGGGAGACCTAAGGTCACCCAGAACTTTAAGTCACGAAAGAGGAATGTTCAGTGTTCTATGAGAACCCAGGGTGGGGAACATCAAATCACACAGGAAGAAAGCTCCCTGGAGGGGCTGACACCTATGCTGATTTTTGAATGAGCCAGAAAAAAGGGAAGCATGAAGTTTGAAGTCTTCACAGGCAGGGAGAGCAGCACAGATGAACACAGATACATGACACAGAATGAAATATTTAGGGAAATAATGGAAGGTTCATGGTTGGAAAAAAGGGCAGGCACGGGTAGAAGTGGGACATGAGGCTGGAAATGTAGCAGTGAGAATACTACTGCTGTTACATAATTAATTTTTTGTTATTGTTAATCTTCATCCGAGGATATGTTTTTCATTGATTTTTTTTGAGAGAGAGAGAGAGAGAGAGAGAGAGGAAGGGAGGGAGAGAGAGGAAGGGAGGGAGGGAGGAGGAGAAAGAGACAGAGAGGAACATTGATGTGAGAGAGACACGTTGATTTGTTGCCTCCTGCACGTGCCCTGACTGGACTGGGGAATTTAACCTGCCACCCAGGTGCATGCCCTTGACTAGGAAATGAACCTGCGACCCTTCAGTGTGTGGGCCAGTGTTCAAACCACTAAGTACCACAGGCCAGGGCTACATATCTACCTTTTTTTATTGTATTGAAAATACAAGTTAAGCATATTTGTAGAGTTTAAAGATTGACAAAATTAGTGTTTCAGAATGCCTAGGTTTTTACCAAATAGTCACTTCTAATACATATCACACCATTTCTTAAATGTAAACAAGTTTTTAAAAGATCTGGTGGCTTAACTGAGACCTATTAACAATGTCAATAGCTGAGGGTATGAAACTGATGATATCCTTCCATTATATAAAATTTTACAACTGGTCATTTAAATATTCACCAAAGTGCTTTGATAAACTTCTCCAACTATTAGCATATTCTTGAGAATAATAGGAGTTCACCATCTTGGTCATATTTATCATACTTTAGTTCTTCTGAGCCTAGGCAGTCAGGATATTTTAATTTCTTGGCACAATTTCATGAGCATTCAAATTAAAACAATTTTTCATGTTTATTGTAGCAGTAACATATTAAAAAATAAACAGAAATAAATTGGAGAAAAAGTTAAAGTTAGAAATTGCATTGGGAGAGAAGCATTGAGATTCAGTTCACCCATGATTATAGATTCCAACCACATGTGAAATTCAGCCACATTTGTGAGCTTTACTTACTTGTATCCTTGTGAGCCTTAGGACTAATCATTCACAAACTTGAACATTTGTAGGATTAAATGTAATATATACAAAGTGCATAGTATGCAGTGTAAGTGGTAAACAAATTATACTATCACTTTTCAGGCTCTGTGCCAAGTGCCCTCTTGACCATGCCTCCAGGGCAGGGAAGATGGAAAAGGTGAGCCAATGGGACTTCTAGGGGAGCAGACACCCTGGAAGAGGTAGAGCTGGAAGGGCTTTCTGAAGGTTGTTCTAGAATTCATGGACTTAAGGAAGAAAGATAAAAGCACAGCTTGGAGGTCAAAAGTTGGATCTTGCATCATGCTGATTAAGGACATAATTAAATGCAAGTCAGATGGAAAGCTCGTGGCAACTAGAGAGAAAAAACCCAGGATCAAATTGCTGAGTGGATGAGGTCAAAGGATGAATATCTAAATTTGCCTGTGGCCACAGTTTGTTTTGTGCAGTTTCAACAACTGAAAAGTCAAGGTTGTAGCCTCAAAGAAACTGCATAGGAAAGATAGGTCTGGAGGAAAACATATAAGCAAGATACAGTCTTTGAAGTCAAAGAGCTATGCCTGATTGATCAAGTAAACATGAAAATAGTAAATGCTAAGTCCAAGGGAGAGCATACCAAGAGATTTAATAGAGGGAAATAAGTTACCCTGGATGGCCCTTCCATTCAGACAACTCTGCTCCAACATTTGTAAAAACTACCTGAAATGGTCAAGGCCATAGGGGCAGAAATTAAAATTGGTCTCTCAGATATGGTAATGGTGATGTTCTAATCAGGAATCTTGAATGTTAAGGCTCCATCCTCAATTCAGTCCCTCTTTTTAAAAAATGTTTTATTGTCTTTAGAGAGAGAGGAAGGGAGAGGGAGAGATAAAAATAGATCAGCTACCTCCTGCACACCCCCTACTGGGTATCAAGCCCCAACCCTGGCATGTGCCCTAACGGAGAATCGAACCAACAACCTTTTGGTGCATGGGATGACGCTCAACCAACTGAGCTACACCGGGCCCAGTACCTCTTTTCTCCACTTCAGCAACACCAAACTAGTTGTTCACATCAAATGTACTCTATAGCCTCTCTCTACTTAGAGTTTAGTGCTAAAACTTCTGCCAGAAATGGCTTTCTCTTCTTTACTGGAATGGCCTTTTAATCCTTCAGGGTGTCCTGCCCCTTCTCTAACTGCTAAAGAAATGCACTCCCTCTCTTGAGCTCCTGTAGCACTAGTTTATCCAAATACTAGTGGTGAGAGATGTCCTACCTACCACATATATGTCCTTGAGGCATGTGCAAAGATTAAACATTTAAATTCTGGAAATAACTAGTTGGGTTTCTAACTCAATAGCACACCGACTCTATACTTTGGGAAAATAACATATCATCTTGGAGCCTCAGTTCCTTATCAGTGTTATTATGGTGATTTAATTAGGTAGTGCATATAAAGCACCCAGCATGATATGAGACAAAAATTGAGAAGTTTGTTAAATTCAATGTATAATATAAATACATATAAATAAAGGGTGTCCCAAAATTCACACAAGAAGTAATTTTGATAGAAAACACAGGTTTATCATTAAAAATTGTAAATTTTTTTATTGATTCCTAAAGTATACAGTATAGGGTTATGTATGGAATAGCATATCGGGTAAATGGCCTCCACAGCTTTGCTGGCACATACGCACTCTTTTGTTATTGCCTCAGCAGCCGCATTTTCGAAGAAGAATGGTCTGATGATGCCTCCAGCCCAAAATCCGCACCGAACAGTGACACGTTGTGGATGCATTTGTTTCTCAACAATCACTCGTGGATTTTCTGAACCCCAAATGAGACA
Source organism: Myotis lucifugus (assembly GCF_000147115.1). Taxonomy (NCBI): domain Eukaryota; kingdom Metazoa; phylum Chordata; class Mammalia; order Chiroptera; family Vespertilionidae; genus Myotis; species Myotis lucifugus. Next base: position 3,136,965 of record NW_005871062.1, read on the forward strand.
ATTTTGTCGATTAACCAAGCCATCAAGATGAAAATGAGCCTCATTGAAATTCAGCCACATTTATGCAAAACGGGCATGGAAAATTTCAACAAAAGAGTGCATATGTGCCAGCAAAGCCATGGAGGCCATTTACCCAATATCCTATTCCGTACATAACCCTATACTGTATACTTTATGAATCAAAAAAATGTGACAATTTTTAATGATAAACCTGTGTTTTCTATCAAAATTACTTCTTGCGTGAATTTTGGGACACCCTTTATAAACTAGCCCAGTATCTTAAAATAGGCTTTAGGGACTACCTTCAACTTGAGAAAGAAGTTTGACTTCCTACATTGTCACACTGTCCTTTAGGTAAGTTTTCTGATGCCACACAAGAACAAGTCATTCTCCTCTTAGCAATTTTATGAGTGATAAAATTGTGACATTTTAATCTTATTGGATTCATAATCCATGAAGAAAGATGTTTAACTTAATTTCATAAACTTATGTGATTTTTCTCAGTGTTGATATCTGTTCTGAATTTTGATTTTCAGCTTACAATTAAGATGGATAAACTATTACATTTAAAAAATTTCTTTCATTTTTGTTGCATTTATGTATTTAAACAATTTTTAAATAGTTTATTGAATTTTAGAGAGAGAAGAAGGTAGAGAGAGAGAAAGAGAGAAATATCAATGAGATAACATAACACCGATACGCTGCCTCTTGCTTGCAGCCTACCAGGGATTGAGTCCACAACCTGGGCATGTGCACTTGACCGGGGAACTAACCAGCAACCTCCTAGTTCATAGGATGATGCCCAACCAACTGACAACACTGGCCAGAGCCATTTTTGTTGCATTTAGACTCCCCTGGTCCTCCATTCAGGACCTAGGTAATACTTGTTGCATAATCTCCACCCTTTAAGATAATTAAGAAACAAAAGTCATAGAAGCATCGGACAGCCTATGAGGGAAGGCAGGGGGTGAAGGGATAAGAGATCAACCAAAGGACTTGTATGCATGCATATGAGCATAACCAATGGTCACAGATGGGGGGCGGGTAGTGGTGAGGGCATGTGCTGGGGGTAGGGGCAACCAGGGAGAGGTCAATGGGGGAGGGGAGGAGACTTATGTAATACCTTAAACAATAAAGAACTTAAATAAAAAAAACACACAAGAAAACTCAATTGTAAGAAGGAACCATTCTCTTGGTGATTCTCCCATCTTCATTTGTACTGCCCCCAAATGCCCACTTTCTGTACTTCTAAGACATTATCTTTTGGCACAATGATCTGGAGCAAATAATGCTGAGTGTAATAATAGCAAATGATTTGGCATGTGCGTCAATGTGGAAATGGGTTTACAAATACACAGTAATGTATCCTACAAGAATATGTCATCTTTTTAAATGTGCTTTTCTAACATACTTACGTTCAGTTGAGAAAACACCACATCCATTATTAGAAGGATAGAGTGGCTCTTTGTATTCTGGGAGGATTCTTGACAGATGATTGCTATATTTAGCCAGGGAAGCTAACATCTCACTTAAGGAGGGGAAGAAAAACTCTCTATTCAGGGATAAAACCAAGAATTTAGGTATTTTAAGTTCCCTGCTTAAAGTGAGAAATAATAAGTGGGACAAAACTAAAGGAAGTGGGTAACAGGATCAAACAATAACATTTACTTATATTCAAAACTTGATACTAGAAAATAAAAATCCATGGAATATTTGCCATTCATGCGTTCTTCTTTTCTTGACTGAGTTAGGATGCTGGTTTAGCTCATGAAGGTCTATGAGCAGGGAGATTGTTAATGAAGAGTGTGTGTGTGTGTGTGTGTGTGTGTGTGTGTGTAAGTGGTATTGGGGGAGGGGGAAGTAAACTGTTAGGGAGGTGGGAAATCTTAAGACTAGAGGGAGAAAAAAGAAAGAGTGAAGAAAGCTGAAGTATAAGAGACAGAAGTAGAGACCTCTGTTTCTCCAACCTGGAGGTTCAGAGAGAAAAAAGCAAGAATAAGTAGATCCAGTATAGAAAAAGCAGTGATATTCAAAGCTCACTTTTATTTGCACCTGGGGTATAATGAATGAATGAACCAACTGTATTAAAAGTTTTAGAAACTGGACCTTCATTCATTTGTCACCCACTGATTGGTTCATTATTACTCTCTGCTTATTAAGTTCTGGGCACTCTGCTATGTGATAGGAATACCTCATCTTTATAAAGAGACAGACATATAAATAAAAGAGAGATATGAATGAGAAATACTGAAAATACAATGAAGATTCAGGGGTTTCTTGGGAGAACATTTTAACTGGATTTTGAATAAAAAAGAAGTGTCCTAGGCTGAGAAGGAGTGAACCCAAAGGTTCCATCTAATTCAGTAGCTCTATGAAACTGAGTTTGTCGTCCTTTATTTATTACAGCCTTGAGTCATCTGCCAGCTTGGATTATTGGCATGATGTAGGGGGTGAAAAAGAAAGAAACAAGTGAAAAGTTTAGAGAGAAAGAGGCAGTGAAGCAAATGGAAAGAGACTATTTGGATAGGATTTGTAACTCTTCATTTAGTGGTTGAATGACATTAATGGGGCCTAGTAGACTACCCTTTCTTCACTTCAACCTAGTCTCTGTTTTGTACTCAACTGCTTTGTACTTAATCAACACAGGGAATAAAAAGATTGTAAGATAGCCGGCCAGTGTGGCTTCGTGGTTGAGCATCAACCTATGAACCATGAACCAGGAGGTCACGGTTTGATTCCTGGTTAGGCACATGCCCAGATTGTGGCCTTGATCCCTGGTGGGGGACATGCACGAGGCAGCCGATCAATGGTTCTCTCTCATTATAGATGTTTCTATCTCTTTCTCCCTCTCTCTTCCTCTCTGAAATCAAATGTATTTTTTAAAAAAGAGACTGTAAGATAATGGTTAAAAGGGCTGACTTTGGATTCAAGAAATTCCAAGTTTATATCCAAGAGTCTTATCCTCCATGGGCCTCAGGTCTCTTATAAATCTAAAGGAGCCTCAGTGGCTCTTTGAGCTCTGGCATTGGTGCCAAAAGGAATGTGACATCCTGTGTGATAACCAAGGGCTAGCATGCTTTCTAGTGAGGAGTGATGCTGTGGTCCACAGACACAAACTCCCAGTGTTAGGGCTGGAAGGAATTGACAGACTGTTTTGAACAACTCCTTTCTTTGACAGAGGAAAAAACCTGGATTAAGTCTCAACCCTCGCCAATATCCTTCTTGTAACAGCTATTAGTTATTAACTATTAATACCTTGAAATTCTCCAGAGAGAAGGAAAAAATGTTTGTTGAATGAGTTTGAAAGTGATTGGGTAGGGTGAATGAAATGTTTGCCAGTCATAAGCTATAAGCATAAATTTAAAATCAGATAAAAAGCAAGATATTTTAAATTGGGACAGACTTCTGATGACTGAGAGAAGGTGTGGGAGCATCAGCAGCATCATGGTCTCACAACCTCAGGGTCTAAAAATCAGTACGCAAAATAACTCTCTGTGCACAGCAGCAGTCTGGGTTCCACCTCTAACTACAACCCTCATCTTTGCTTTCTTAACAGCTAGTCCAGTACAGTCATCTCAGTGGGGTAAAATGATTAAAGAGGGAACAATGACAATGTAAAGAATTCTGGAAAATACTTTCTTAAAGATAGCAAATACAAAAATCCACTTGCCTTTTAATTTTCTAAATTGTGGAGTGTCAATATTATCAACATGTGGTCATGATTCTCCAAGTCCCTTTTTTAAATTAATTAATTAATTTATAAATATATTTTTATTGATTTCAGAGAGGAAGGGAGAGGGAGAGAGAGATAGAAACATCAATGATGAGAGAGAATCATTGATTGGCTGCCTCCTGCACATCACTGGGGATCAAGCCTGCAACCCGTGCATGTGCCCTTGACCAGAATCGAACCTCAGACCTTTCAGTCCATAGGTCAACACTCTATCCACTGAACCAAACCGGCTAGGGCCCTCCATGTCCCTTTTAATAATGCCCTTGGGTAATAGAGCTGTGGGATCCATTATACTATTATATTCTTTTGCTGTTATTTAATTTCATTTGGCTGAAATTACTCATTAATTTTTTTCTCCCCTTTTAATAGCACAGTTTTTGGCACTGCAATATGGTTAATTGCTTCATTTCTGCATTTTTCTTTGCCTGGGTAGCTGCAGCCACAAAGTGAATAGAGATTTGAATATAAATATAAACCAAAAAGTTTTTCACCAAGTAAGAGCACTGGTAGTGAAAGAAATCTTTGCTACTATTCATCACACAAATGATACACTTGCACCACATCAATAGGCATCATGTAGAACACATTATGGTGGTCGTTTATTGCAGGTGACACATTTAGTGTAATTACCATTTTTTAGTCCTCCAATAAAAACTTCCGGTTTTGTTTACTAAGTGAACTGAATAGAGTTCTGAAATAATAGTTGTCAGTGTAATACAAACAGGGCAAATCCTCCAACCAAAGAATGCACACAATGGGCACACCATTATGGAGAAAGCTGGAGGGAAAGGGGGCATCAGCAGGCTTGACTCATAATCTTGTTTGTAACTTGCCACTTGACTTTGGCAAAGCTGTTTTTCCCACTCTGAGCCTCAACTCAATTTCACTTTTGTATAATGTTTGGACTATAATATTTTTGAAGTTTCTTCTAGCTGTGAAACTTTAATGTAAACACTGTGAATCCACAGACTACTGGTATACCCCAACACCTAGAATAATATCTGGCATATGTAGGTTCTCAATAAATACTTATTAAATGAATTAATATTGACTTTTTAGAACTACTTATTCATGTGCTATTTTTCCCAGAAAAAAAATATTGAGCATCTATGCATTTGAAATGTGAGGTGTTGAGAGTATAGTGTGAGAAAATGGCTTTATTGCAAATGTCTCCATTCCTTCAAGGCAGCATTGTAATGGTGCATCTTTTGACTAAAACAATATATATTTCATCTACTCTTATCACAAAACTCAGGGATTGGGTGTTCTTCATAATAATCCCAACCAGATCTGAGAATTTACTTTTGCATGTCATTTTGTCATGTTGTTTCATATCCCTAGAGTGGAAGGGGCAACTAGTTGCAAAGTGTTCCCCTCCTTCCCCCTGTATTCTGTTTGAACTGATTATTTCAACCTGTATCTACTTGGGACCTAAACATTAATGACATTGGCACACCTCATTTTAAGTAGGCATCATGCCAGTGTAACAGATGGTCTTTGAAATTGTCAGTTGAGAGTGTATGTATAAATCTCTAATATTGTCAAGTGAACAAAGTCCTTAACAAGAAATGTCAAAAATGTTTGTCAGTTGGCCTCCAGATGCCTTACCTATGCATCATTACTCTGCCTCACCACTCTGCAAGTCTCTTTAGACTCTTAATAACCTTCAGAGAAATTATTGTTAAATGATATAGACAGGTGATTCCTTGGCAAAATACACCCAGATGATCTGCATCCTCTTTTGCCATTTCCCATCTTTTACAGGCTGTTCCTTACATCCATTGCATACCTGCATCCTGTATCATCGCTATTAAAACTTTATCACTTGCCATTTTCTTCTTAGGAAGACTGTTATTTCATCTTCACTCAAGGAAGAGAATAAAAACCTCACACATAGTATGTAATAAAGATAAGTTGGCTTTCTGAGAGACACTACCTAATCTTCACAGCATTGTTACTTTCACGTGGCTTTGCCATGTTGATTCATCATCTTTTTTCTTTGAAAATTTTGTCATCTACTTTATTCTTCCTTCTTTTATGACTAATTTCATACAACCTCCTAGACTCTTTGTGAAGGCATGATCCATGTAGGACTCTGCTTAAGAGATACTTGAACCTAGAGCTGATAATTTATGTTTTGCCCAACAGTCAACACTGCACACTTTTGTTAACTTCCCCTTGATAATCTTCTGCTTCTTGCAGGTCATTTATAATCCTGTTTATGTCATCAGGATTGCTGATTGATGCCTCCCACTTGCCAAATGAACTGGTTATGCAGCCATGGAAAAAGCTTTATTTCATTAAACTCATCAGGTGTTAAATAAAACCTTCTAAGCTCCACACACTAGAAGCCAGAAATACAACAATGAACAAATGGACCTGGTTTTTGTCTTGTGGAGCTTACATTCTGGTGACAGCTTAGGACTGACCACCCAGTAGAGACGGTGAGTTTACCACTTCTTCTGTCCTACAGTGAATACTCATTTGTGGTGGTGAGTTGATCTTACTGTCATCACCAAAAGCAGTTCTCAATAGTCAACTGTTATTTTCTTTACAACAGATTATCCAATTATACAAGATGAATAGTAAGAAAATAATTGGGCACAAAGAAAAGGTCACAAATTCCTTTCAAATTATATTTGTCACTTCTGGAAAAACAGAGTGAGAATATGACAAAACCCCAATATGGGCTTGTAATTAATTTGACATATTATTGAGACTCTATAAGTTGTTAATTATAATGTAACACATTGTTGTTAATTATTCCCACTTATTTATATTATTTTGTACATTCCAGTAGGAACCAAAGCTAGAGAATCTGAATATGCACACATAGCCAATCAATTACATGGGTTAACCAGAATTAGGCTGGAGTGTCAGTGTTGGCATTACTACTCTGATTCAACAGTGTAGTAGAAATAATATGGCCATATAATTTATTGCTATAAGTAGGACAGTTTTTGATGGTGAAAGGGGACACCCCAAATACAAGGGGTCTAATCCTACCTAATCTTGGCATTTTGAAATAACAAATTACTGGGCTACTAGTCTATTTTCCAATTTTAAGTTAATCATCAAGCAAGTTCATCATAACTAGGTCAAATGATTTCTTATTGACACTTTCATGAAGCAATTCAGCCCTTAAATCCTCTACCACTTTGGTGGTGGAGGTGGTTGGGGAATAAGCCTCTATCTTTTTTAACAAAGGAAGGAAGACTTTGAAGGCTTCCAGCCTCTAATTTTTAAAACCTACAGGCTGGCTTACTGCCCAGCCTTTTCTGTGCTCCCACACCAACTGTGATGGTTTCTTTATTATACCTTACTATATATTTTAATATTATTTATGTTTCTATCACCTTTAATAAGCTTTTATGCTTCTGTAGGGCAGAGGTCATATTTTATTCATATATAACCCCTCTATGCCTCTGGTTGCTCATCTTTAAAATACAGATAATAATAGTACTAACCTCATAGAATTTTATGAAAATAAAGTTAACTAAAACATTTGGAATCCTTATGATAGTGCCTGGCACATAGCTCTTAGTAGTGCTAGCTAAATATTATTATCATCATTACTTGTTATTATAGTACTTATAGTCAATGTCATCTACATAAAACATGTATGCTAAATATTATGATACATCAAACATTTGTTATTGTTTCCTATATTCAGGACATTACAAAGATATATGATATGCCCTAGCCAGTTTGGCTCAATGGATAGAGCGTCAGCCTGCAGACTGAAGGATCCCAGGTTCGATTCTGGTCAAGGGTATGTACCTTGGTTGCAGGCACATCCCCAGTAGGGAGTGTGCAGGAGGCAGCTGATTAATGTTTCTCTCTCATCGATGTTTCTAACTTTCTATCCCTCCCCCCTCCTCTCTGTGAAAAAATCAATAAAATATATATTTTAAAAAAGATATAGGATACAGGAACCCAATTTTAGTAATGATGGAGAACAGGAGTGAGATGCACAATGATAATTATTGTACAAAATAGAAAGTAATAGGTGATGTAAGAGAGGTAAAGAGATAGCAATATTATTTTTAATAGGGAACATTTTCTGATTAAAAAGATCAGGGAAGATTGTAGGAGTTAGATTGTAATTTTAGTTGAATCTTGAATAAAATATAATATTTGGCTATGTAGACATTTGTTTTAGAGGTGAAGATATTCCAAGGATGACTATGTAAGTAAAGCTTTGTTTAGGATAATGACAAGTATTGCCTAGTAGTAAGCTTGGAAAAGACTTGAAAGATAGTCTGGAACTAGATAATGGAAAGGTCTTGAATGTCAGATCACAGATTTTATATTACAATGTGATTCATTTTCTATTTAATAAAGCATCTGGGTTTTAAAAATTATGAATAAAAATCATGAACATTCACAAACTAGGAGGCTCTCCCTGTTCTTGTTCACTGTAGACAATGGGGAGGTGGTTACATAAGAAACCATCCTGGAGCAGCTGGATCACCTCTGCCTGAGAGGCAGGATCCTCAGGTTCTGAGCCTGGTTCTGCTCCACTATGTGACCTTTATCAAGTCAAATATCCTCTCTGCCTCTCCATCAGTAAAATAGTAAATATTAAGGGGGTATATAGATGGACTCTAAAAGTATCTCCTTTTCTAAAATTTTGAGAGGAAAAGAGGATTTAATGGAGTACAGTGTTAGGAGCAGAAGATATTTATCCCAATAAAATAGGATATTGTTTTTTGTGTTTTTTTGAGAAATCAGTCTAAGTAGTTGCTTTAATATAATTATTCTTTTAGACAGAAAATATTTGCACACTATAGAAAAGAAGATGAGGAAAAATAAGAACATAAAACCACCTATAATGCTGTCCCTAACGCATCTACACAATTCTGCTCTGATAGGTTTTGTCAGTTTCCCCTTTCCAGGTCCAATGGTCACCCACCTAGTCCCCTTTTCTCTGTTCTCCTCTTCCTCATCTCTTAGTTGATAAATCTCTCTAATGTGTGTTTTGGGGTATATTTTTCTTCCTAACCATCCATCTTTCTGTTTTTTCTTTCCCTGACCATCTTTCTCTTCAGCCACCTGTCTTCATATATATATATTAATCATAATATTTTACCAGATTGTGAAAGTGAGAAGAAAAGTATCAGCTGAACTTCATTAAGAACAAGTTTAAGGAAATAATAGACTATTTCTTTTATTTAAAAATATATTTTATTGATTTCAGAGAGGAAGGGACAGGGACAGGGAAACAGAAACATCAGTGATGAGAGAGAATCATTGGTCGGCTGCCTCCTGCATGCCCCACACTGGGGATGGAGCCCACAACCCGGGCATGTGCCCTGACCGGAAATCGAACTGTGACCTCCTGGTCCATAGGTCTGTGCTCAACCACTGAGCCACACTGGCTGGGCTAGACTATTTCTTAAGGAACAACTCTACCCTCACTCTTAGCCGACTTCCTAAACCTGTCAAAATTTAAAGAAATTCTGAGTTTTGTGATTTTTCCAAATATTTACTTTGGCATGCAGTATGAGAGCCCAAAGGTTAGCAGACCTTAGGTTGTGGCCTCTGTAATCCCACACTCCAGTGTTTTAATTCCTCAGTGCTGCATGGAGGTAGGCTTTGCTGAACCACAGCCGTTCATCAGCAGGAGCCCTCCACTAATAAATGTCCCAGTCTGGTTGAACCGTCATGATTAATATTTGTAATCAAGGCCTTCAGACATTGGAAAATCCCAGGATGCCTTCTGAATCACCAGAAAACTGAATTGCAGTCAGCCTCAGGTTTCTTGTTGGGAGTACATTTTATTGTATTTCAATGTTTTGACAATTGGGATTAGAAGTCTACTATGAAGGGATCTTTGTGTAACCTGAGGTGTGATTAATCTGCACATCTCTCTCTTTAGCCATTCCAGACAACAGAGTTTTCTAGATTCGTTTTTATGCCTGAGAATAAGACTATTATTCTCAAGGAGAGAATATTCTCTCAGGAGAATTTGGACTATTGGAAGAAAAAAAAGTTAGTGAGCACACATTTATTTCCTTACACATTTTGCAGATAAACTAAATATAGTGTGGCTTTTAAAATACTCTGATATGGAAGTGGTACTTCAGGAATTCCTGGCTTTCCATCTTTTCCTATAGCCTTATACAGGAAAAGCACTCCTCCTCTGCACCTTCATAAAACGATGATAGGTACAGTTTTAAAGTACTTATATCAATAAGGTGCCTCCCCACCTTTGGGGTCTACTTCTTGGTTGATTGTTGGAAAAAAGCTAAAAAGAGCACCTGCCCCCTCTCCCCCCAGTATCCTCAGTATCATTGTTTAGAGAACTTTCCAAGCCTTGGCGCCTGTTCATGGGCGTTTTGGGATGGAGGCAAAGGGGACCTCAGGGAGGCAAGGAAATTCAAGTCTGAGCAGCAAAGAAGTGGGCGAATACTAAGCTTTGTTAGCTCCAGGGCTACTCCCATCCCACCCCCTAAAAAAAACAAAACAAGAACAGGAATGCGGGAGAAATATGAATCCAGTGGGGGAAGTGGGTCCTCCTTGGGGAAAGCGTTCACCTGGAAAGTTACTGCAGCAGTAAGGAGAGAAACCCAAACGATGCCCCTCAAATAGGATTCCCAAATCCCCCTCTCTTCCTTCCTCCCCTTTCTGCCTTCTGAATAAAGCTGGACCCAGCTCGTGGACCATAGGTTTCTGTAATCCATCCTGGAAAAATCATATGAAACCAGGACACCATCCCAATCCAATCCATTTCTAGTTTGCAAAGGAAAATCCAGTCCGGCCTTTATTTTTTGCACTGCTTCCCTGTGCCCCAACGCTTCAGCTATTCGGCGGCGGGGATAACTAGGGAAGGTATTGGGGAGAGAAACGAAGGGGGCGGGCAGCAGGAGGCGGTGAAAAGGGGAGGGAGGATGCCCTGCGCATGCGTGCCAGCGCCTATGCAAATCGTACATCCAGAAAGCAAAGTGGGATGATCTGTCACTACACCTGCAGCACCAAGCTCGGAGGACAGCTCCTGCTTGCAGCTTCCAGACCCAGGTAAAAATCATCTGAGCGGGCACCGTGCATGCATTTCAATGCCAGATGTGCGTTGCAGACTATCCCTCATAGAGGCAATCTGCTGCTGCTGCTTAGTGTCCTTTGGTGGCTGATTGCAGCTTCAAGGTTTAAGAAATCCCATCTTTCAGGAAGCCTGAGGGAAAGGAAGGAAGTACGGGCGAAATCATCAGATTGGCTTCCCAGGTTTGGGAATCTGAAGCGGGCCCACATCTTCCGGCCAACTTCCATTGAACTTCCCAGCACTCGAAGGGGACCGAAATGGAGAGCAAAGGTATGTCTCTATCCCCTTCGGGGGACTTCCCGCTGCATGTGCGTGTGGCCAAGGCAGTCCTCCGCGAGGGGACTGCAGTGCTTGGGGAGCGAGCATCGTACTAGGTCGATAGGAGATGCTATGTCCGTTGCAGCAGCGGGGAATCCTGGCAGGAGGGCCACTTCTTGTTAATTCCCACAGCTCGGAAGACAGTGTTTAATACTCCGTCAGTTGCTTAGTGAAGTGTGACGAGTTGTTATTTATTATTTTGGGGGTGGGGGTGGGGAGAGTCTTTAGCTGGTGGGAGAGGAGAGATGTGTTGGTAAAGCAATTTCTTTTCTATGGAATCGATGAGCTCAAATAAATACAATTAATTTGCTTTAGTATTGCTGACAGGCATGTTTGTATCTGATATCCTATAATGCATTGCTATAAAAATGTTTGGATTTCTCCACCCCCACTCCAGGAAGATGGTATTTTTGGGTGTGTATGACCACATCCTACTGCATTTTCAATATATATCAGCAGATAAATTGGGTCTATTTGAAACAGTGTGCGTTAGAACTGACCTCTAAGAAGAACAGTGTGCTGGGAGTACTGCTTGACTCCCAAACACGATGAATTTACTAGTTGTGGACATGTATATCTTAATATTCTCCTCTTAAGCAATTCTGTATGATGTGTACATACTAACTGGGAAAGGGACTATAAAAACCAACTTCTGATGGCATATTTAATACACAAAAACAAAATGGCTATTACAACTGTGAGATTGGATATCCTTTGGGTTTAACCCCATCTATGCAGGTCTCTTCTTTCTCCTCCTCTTCCTCCTTCTTCAAACACCCACCAGATTGCAATAGCCTTGAGTGATGTGGTCAGATACCCAGGAGGAATATTGGATATACTTGATTCTAGTGAAAACAGAAGAAATGATGTCAACTTTTATGAAACTATATTCATTACCAAGCACTGGAGAAGCTATATTTGAGACAAGGTTTTATTTTTAAACCAGGAATGTCAGTCATTGTGCTAATGTGCTCAGGATCAGGGGATGGTGGTGGATTTCCTATTTCTGGGCTGATTAATAAAACTAGCATGCTGAATGATAGCAGGTCTATGTTCAAGGAAGTATTTTAAGTATTTAATTAGTAGAGTTAAGTATTTGAACCTAGGTAAGTATTTACAGTATGAAAAGAACTGAATTAACATGAATTCAGACTAGCTGGCAATTTTTAGTTTAGAAAAACTATTGTTGTGATTCGCTGATGAGCACTTCAATGACTAACAGTGATGTACATATATGAGAAAATCCAAATACTTATATTTCTACATATACATGTATAAGTATAAAGAGGCATATATTTATTAACTTTATTATAGAATCCATTTTAAAATGAGAAACCAGTCTTAACTCATAGAGGTCTGTAATATTCCAGTTGATTAAGTATTTCTGGAACATAAAGTTAATGGCAGACAGAGAGAGTATTATTTTACTATGAAATAGATTTTTGTGTGCTTAGATGATACCTGCTGTATGGTTATTAACTTGTTCTTGTGTTTGTTTTTTTGGCAATGATCCTTGGTAATGTTTGGCTTCCAATTTATATACTAATTCCTGGCCCATCATAAGGACGATGTATCTCTTAGCAATACTTTTTTATTTTCCTTCCTTGCTCATAAAATATATTACATGTCACTCAAAATTCCAGTTGGTTTATATCTCAAATTGACAGTAGTAGAGTTCTAGATATTCTACCAGTCTTGGTTTTGAAAGGAGAAAGAATCTGAGAAATATATCTGAGAAGAATCAGGCCAGAACTTCTATAGCTATTCAGATAACAGTGATACAGGCATGAATCACAGCATTGACCAAAAGGCAGTGAAGAATTTTGCCCCAAGCCAATATTGTGGTTATTCTGCAGAGGTACCATATTGCCTCACACAAAACACATTATAAATGTTTTTATGCATGTTAGCACTTGGGTTTCCTTTACAAAGCTGAATTAGCTAGGTAGTGACCACATTAAGAATGGATACATTTTTTACATATTGGCTTTATTTTCTAAGTTGATGCAATTGGAACAGCTAAACATTGTAGCTAACTTAAAATTTGTATTAGTATATTAAGAGGTGTGTGTTCCATCCAAATTGGTCCATCTTTTATACTTTATGCTGCCATGTACAAACTTCTTTCCCCAACAGACTCAAATCTATTTCTAGGAAGACATTCTGAAATGTAAGTACATATAATTATTTTTTCTACTGGAAACTTTTTTAATATAGATTAGAAGAGTATTATGGTATGATTCAGTTGAGGGTTCAAGAGTTCTTTATCTCAGAAAAAAATCGAATGGCTCAATTATTATTGACTCCTGTCACTTGCGTTTGACAACTTTCACATTACCTCTAGCATTTGAAAATCTTTCTTTGAGCACTTGTCCAGAGTTTCTAGCAAGTTGGACTTCAGTTATTTACAACTAAGATCAATTTTCTTTTGTCTCTTTCCTTATTGCTTTGCTCCCCACTTCCTGTCATCCAGGGAAAAGAAGAGAGGAAAATAAATCAGTTGCCCTAGCAATCAAGTCACCATCTAATTTCAGTGATCTGCATGCACCAGGGTAATTAATACAGCTTCAAAGGTTTGGGTTGGTTGGTGCACAGTCGGAACAGCTTTGACAGAATTTGTGCCTTGCAGTGGCTCACAGTCTTTGCTGTGCAATAGAATCATCTGGCATGCTTTGTGGCCATCCTCGGGGCTAAGTGGCACCCCATACCAATTACATCAGAATATTAGGGTGCAAGACAGATATCGGTAGTTTTAAATGATCCCAGATGCAACGATGTTTGGGAACCACGGATTTAGTCTCTTGATAATCAAAATGTGGTTTGAAAACTAACTAGCTTTTTTCAACTGCAGAATATTTTCTTTACTCCAGGACAATTGAATCAGAAGCTTATATTAACAAAATCCCCAGGTAATTTGTATTGAATCAGAAACTTACTTTAACAAAATCCCCAGGTAGTTTGAGACGCACTGATTTAGAGTGAGGAAAGATATTTGTCTATCATCTATCATCTGTCTGTCTGTCTATCTATCTATCTATCTATCTATCTATCTATCTATCTATCTATCTTCCATTATTTCTCTCTTGCTCTCTCCCCTATTTTCCTTCTCTCCTGACAACTGTATTACATCTGTCTTTGTCTAGCTATGTTTTTGACATCAGGCTGGCATATTAGGAACACCTGTAGAGTTTTTAAAAGCATAAGAATGCTTAGGCCACATCTCTAGACATTCTGGTTTAATTGGTCCTGGAGTGGAACCTGGGCACAGGTATTTTGAAGAAGCTTCCCAACTGATGCTAATGGATAGCTAGAGTTACCCACTGGTCTAGATCCTTACTACTCAAGGTGTGGTCCACAGACCACATTACCAGCAGCGTTAAAGCACATCGACATTACTTGGGAACTTGTTAGAAATGCAGACTCTCAGGTCCCACCCTAGATTTTATGAATCAAATGTGCAGTTATTCAAGGTCTGCTGGTCCTTTATATACACATGCAAGTTTAAGAAGCACTGGTCTAGATCTTGGAGAATTGATTATATCTGAGAATGACATCACTTCAGGCCCCTCAGTAGAGAAGATTTGATATGATCTCACTAATCAATCTGGAAGCTCCTGGATATGTAATCATGATATAGGTCTTCTTGTTGCTTCTGGACAGAATGGAAATGAAAGGAAAATAGATTGCCTGCTTCATGGTTAGATCAGAAACAAACTCACTTTTTAAAAAATATATATATTTATTGATTTCAGAGAGGAAGAAAGAGGAAGAGAGAGATAGAAACAGCAATGATGAGAGAGAATCATTGATTGGCTGCCTCCTACACCCCCCAAACTGGGGATCGAGCCCAAAGCCCAGGCATATGCCTTGACTGGGAAATGAACCGTGACCTTCTGGTTCATAGGTCAATGCTCAACCACTGAGCCATACCAGTCAGGCCAAACCCACTTTTAAATACCCTCTCTCTGCTCTTCCTCAAGCCATTTACTTTCAACCCTGATTATCTTTAAATACTTATTTTCTAGGTCTATTCTGAGCTCCTGACAATGCCCTGATATATATCCATGATAGTGTGATATTAGACTTTTTAACTCAAGGTACATCTTAACAGAGTGAATATAGCTTTACCCTTTTCCCGTTGTCATATGTCTCTGCTCAACTCTTTTGAGATTCATTTGCTATGGCCCTTGTTCCATAAAATCTCCCCTGACCTCCCCATATCTGTTTTGTCCCTTACATACTGCATTTTTTTTTACAATCCGTATTGTAATTTTATGCTCTTTATTTAAACAAATGTTTATTGAGCACCTGCTATATTCCCAATGTGCTAAGAAGCAATCTCTGATCTTAAAGATCTCACTCTCATATCCCCATTAATATTGTCCTTCTTGTGTAACGTACCTGCAGCTACCCAGGAGCCCGCCTCATGTAAAACATTTCCATTTACCTATGCAAATGTGTACTTGAGGGACTCAGATTGTGTATGTTGAACTGCATAGCCTTGATTACTTCATCATGCCTGTTTATGCACCAGGAGATTGTAAGTTAGGAGAGGCAAAATATGTTTGGCTACCAGGAGGGCGACAGAAGCATAAATTTGATTTCAGAACATAGAAGTCAGTAACTTGATCTGCTTTCTCTATAGAGAGCTGTATATATGTTCCCAATGAATGTTCAGCTCTGTTCTGGGTTTCACACCATCCATTAGCTTCCAAGCAGAGCCACGAACTAATGCATTTAATGTATAGAACAGTTATGTCTCTGAAAACAGAATGTTTCACCCTACAGGAGAGAAAGAAAATGTCTACATAGTAATTCATTTAGAGAACTGGGAAGTGATTTTAAGAAAAGCTCCTTTGTGATTAAAAACAACAACTAAAACACTGAGGCCATGGTAGTGAGATAAGTAAAATAAAATGCAGTAAAAGACATAATGTAACAGAATAGGCATTGGATGGAGGAGATCCTTGTTTTTACTCCAGTGTTATTTTTATTACATCATTAGATATAGTTTTCCTGTCTGAGTCTCAGGATTCTTAACTATTAGAGGACGTGCATTTTGTTTGATTCGGTATATTTGCTGAGATGCCACATTGCTTCGGACACATTATTAAATTCTGGGGAGAGAGATAGAAATAGTGCATTGGCTTGCCGTCCAGGAGCTTACATTTTAGAGGTACACAAACAGGCTGTGGCTTTCTAACATTGTGTCTCTCTTATGCATTTCTAACATTGCATGTCATTTATCTTTCAGAATTAGAGTAGGTTACCTAGCAGGCTAGAATATAAAATCATCCAGTAATTAATGACCACCAGAGAGGCACTTAACATTCCACAGCTATAATGCCTGTCTTTTGTTCCCCCTTTGGTTTCTTTAAACAAAATTGTTGTGTGGGAGAACATTTGAACTCAAGCTAAGTATCCACTCTAAAAGCTGTTCCAACTGACTAGATACCCAGCTAGTAACCCATCGTGTTATTATTATGAGGCTCGTTAGCATTAGTAATGAGTCTAGAGGTGGCCAGTTAGTTATCTCCTATCATTCTCTTATCCCTATTCTTTTCCGCCTTTAAGCTTCTGAAGTACTAACCCTTCTAGTGCTGTGTGATCACGAATGGATTTGTGATTTTTCATGTATCAACAGCCATAAATAACATTGATGAGACACTTTGTATCTTTTTAATGGGCTTTTATTGTCATCTCCCTTAAAATTCTGAGATTCGACATTTTAACTTCATTTTATAAATAACAAAACAGGCTCAGAAAGACTAAGTGACTTAGGCAACACAACTTAACTTTGTTTCTCTATAAAATAAGAATTATTGCACCCACCTCAAGCCCCCTACCATAATATGAGTATGAACTTAAACTCATACCAGTAAAGCATTTAGAGTTCTTTGGAGTCAGTCTTTCATCATGATTATCTGTGTTTGTCTTTTCACTAGACTGTGAGGTCCTAGAGGTGAGAAATTGGTCCTTTGCCACCTTTGTAGTTTTAGCAGCAAGCATCCCACATAGACACTCAACATTATCTCCTCTGGTTTCCACAAAGGCTTCCATGTACAAAGAGGGACTTCTTTTACACTTATTTTATATGTTTTACAGTTACTCCTAGAATATCTAAATTTATTTCTATGTTGCTCAGGCTTAGTTTGAGGCAGTTATATAACATCTTGTGGGGTTGAAGGTGGAGATATATTGGATCAAGTATTATATATCTTCGATGGGTTTAAAACATAGATGTGTAAAATATGGCCACAAACAGATTCTCAGGTGCACAGCAGAATCACTGGGTACCCCAGGATACATGGGGCTTAGATATTTAAGAAGCACATCAGATGATTAGGATGTACACCTTCAATTATGAATCAATAAATGAGCTACAGGATGGTTACTATGAAATTATAACATGTACCTGTGTCCCTTATCAGGAACACTACAGGACTCCTACTGCCTGGGCCTTGACTTTTATTGTCACCCTCTTTAGTGTTAAGAAGGTGTTCATGTAGAAGAGAGGCCTAATTTCTGTATCCCAGGCTTAGGATGCAACATGGACATGGAGAGTGTCTGAGGCTAAGGTGACACATGACCTTAGTTTCCCCACCATCCTCATCCTCATCTCCTTGTTAGCATCCTTGCAGGCAGAGCACGGTGGGGTTTTTCCAGGATCTGTGTCTACAGTTCTAATTTTAGTTTGCTCTCCTCTTCAGTTACTTTTCAAAACCATCTCTTTCTCCTTGTCTCTGGAATGTAGGACTCCCACCCAGGCAGACCATGGTATTTTGGGCTGTGATGCAGCGGATGGATAGTGCCTTGGCAGAAGCCCCAAAGGACACCTGTTGTCCCTGCACAGCACCGTCTTTCTTTCTTTAGCGCACACTCTGTCTTGCATTTTACCTGAAACAAACCCTCCCGCCAGTGATTCAGAGAGGACAGGTCATTGAAAGCAGGACTTTAAACTCTGTGAAAGAAATAAAGGGAAGTTGCTGTTCTGCGGTTAGGTTTTTGTTTCTCTTCTCTTTGTGGACAGGCCATTAGCCTGAGAAGCGGCCCAAAGGGACTAGGCTGCAGGGGAAAAAAATCCAGAAACTTGCAGAGGCCATTCAGAAGATGACCAAACACATCGAACATGGGAACATTCCTTTAACCAGCAAGCAGGAAGAAGCAGCAAGGCCAATCTGCCAAGTGTCCGCTCTCCCCATCCCATTCATTCCTACACTTGTCACCCATGTGAAACAATTAGGTTTTGCTGAAACCCTCAAACACTGCTAACATTCAAACAGGGTGAGCAAACCTTAGCACAAGGCAAATTAGGAAATGCCTTTTCAGCTTTTTGGAATCTGATCATCTAGATATGTTTCTGATTGCAAAAAAAAAAAAAAGTCAGAATGTTTATGCCCTTCGTCTCATTCACGTACTAAATTGGGCTTAGAGGCTCTACAAATAAGAGAATTACACAAGATTTATTACATAATCATTCTAATTGTTAGAATCTGGATAGTTTAAAATTAGATTATTTAAGCAGTTTTCTACAAGGGCTCTTCTTTCATTTCAAAATATTTTCAACATTTCCAACACAATCTAAAATTGAATTTGGTTTACTTCTTTCTCTCTTCTGGAACTTAGAGGAGAAATATGTGCTATATGTCAAAAAAAAGGTTGTCATGTAAATGTCACTGTATTTGCAAGCCTTCAAATAATTTAAAATGAAATGGCACAGGTACTTTTTATTTATGGACTTTGCATCAGCATCAGCATGAAAAGCAAACTGATAATGCAAATATCGCAAAACCCTCAATAATACTAAGGCAAAGGAGACAACCAAAGCAATTTTAGAACAAGATGATTGATTGCTTCATTTAATAAGCAGCATCTACTGAGTATCTGCTATGTGTTAGAGTCTCTAAGGCCAAACTGGGCTGTGCATACTGATGGGACATGAGATTGTATACTAGGGTGACTCACAGAGGCACAGAAAACATGTGCATGTTCTGATGAAATAAAATTGACATTAGACAATACACTGGAGAACCTGGATTCATGTTCTAGTTCCTCCATTCGATGGTGGAATCTGGGGAAAAATCTCTTCCTTTTCCTCTCCGGAGTTCAGTGTCTTAAGCCGTTCTTTAACTCTATTTGCTTATTCATTTCTAGTTTCTTAGTAAAGAAACTGCTTGTTTGTATTTTTTCTTTACTTGTTCCTCTTTACATTTGATGTCCATAGAAAATAAGTCAGGGTGGTCATAATTGCCACATTCATTTTTTAGGACCCACTGTAGATTTGAGCTAGCTGTTTAATGCTGTGAGTTGGGTGACTGAAGTTGTTGGGTCTATAACTGGGTTGAACAATTGAACTGGGTTGAACAATTAATTTGGTTTCAAGTGAGAAAGCATTAAGACAGCTGGGAAATTGCTACTTGGCTGTCTATAGATTTCATAATTGTGACCACAATAGAGGCCCAACTATGTCTGAACCGGTGGGTGGCTGCTGTGGCCTGGCTTAGGAGGCTGGAGACTTGGATTTGAGTCCTACTTCCTGTTCCAGTTCATTGTGTGACATTGAGTTGGTCACTTCCTTTCTCTGTCCTTGTTTCTTCACCTGTGAAACAAGGGTAGATTAGTGACAAGATTCTTTTCAACTCTGGAATTGTAAGAACAAGCATTTGTGATGTGTTTATGTAGGAATTACAGTGGATATGTTCTGTTTAAGGCTTTATATTTGGCACCTTGATCTCTCCTATTTCTCTGGCTAACTCAGTGTCATTTTTGCTCAGCAGATTGTACATTATGTTTCTGTAACATTTTTTACCCTCACACATATCTTGTTTTTACAATTAAGATCAGTTTATTTATACATTAGTCATATGTGAAGTTGATTTGGTGAATACAGTTTTCTCCTCTCTCCCAACCCAAATCAGCATTCCCCCTAAAAAAAGAAAAGATAAACAGATTAACGCCAAGAGTCTAAGAGCTGAATGTTTTACCAACATTATAGAAAGGACATTTGATTTTCTTTCAGTTCTCAATCATTAACAATATATTATTGAAAAATAATTGCCATCGATCCCTCATTGTCTTCAAACAACTTATAAACCAATAGTTATCTTTTCTGACATTTGATGGGATACTGATCATTTTAGATTGAAGAAGCATATTTTTTTGTATCTAGATGAAAGTTCTCAAGAGTATAAGAGCTTTATGGTTAGTAAGCTTAATTTCTTGATTGTGCAAATAATAAAAATGTAATGATGGGGTGAACTATTTAACAGACATTAACGTATTAGTGAGCATGAGTTGTAATCAGAAACACTTGTGATCTGATGATGATTATAAAACAGTGATGTGGATTTATGTATTGATTACAATAATGTAAATTTGTATGATTCATGGACAAAGAGTAGATGGTAATATGCAAAAATTGCCAATATTTAGTTAATGGTGATTGGATTGTGACTGAATTCTTTTTCATTTTCAAATCTTTTATCAATAGTTTATTATAGTTTTTAATAAAGAATATATCACTAGACATTAGATTCAGTTATAAGTGCTTAAACAATCTACTTAAGCTGAACTCAAGCAAATCTCTCCATGAGCCATGATTCCATGCTTTACTGTGGGACATTAAAGGGGCCATGAGGAGATAACTGAGTCTTTTGAATAATACTGATGTATCTTTTACTATGGACCAAACACTGCTTTATATACATTGACTCAACTAATCCTTGTAGCAATCCAGTAAGGCAGGCACTATTGCTATCCCTGTTTCAAGGAATGGAAGACCCCGGCATAGAGATATTCAGTAACTTGTCTAGATTACACAGCTAGTAAATGGCAGACTGGCTTCAGAGTCTGTGAGCCTAACTATGAGCGAACATCCAGGGTATACTTTTTCAAGTCTGGTAAGTAACTAGTTACCGAAAAATGAATCCAGCTGTTTACATATACTAAATTTAGTATTCACTTTATTACTTTTTAGTATACACTTTATTATCCTTTAGTATCCTTTATTATCCTTTATTGCTCGGTCTTCCCCAAACCCTGGACCAATGAGAGCCAGACTCAGGGAGATACCTTTATTATCCTTTATTGCTCGGTCTTCCCCAAACCCTGGACCAATGAGAGCCAGACTCAGGGAGATACCAGCAGTTCCTGTCTGCTCTCAGGTGGGCTTGAGAAAGAGCCTGCTGCTCTCTTGTGCCTTGGGTTGGCTCCAAACCCAGGGCCTTAAGTAGGCATGGAATTGCAACTTCCTTTCCTCAGCTCCCCTTGAGTAGCTGCTCTGCCTATCTGGGAAGCTCATTCATGTGAGAGAAAGATTACAAAACTTGAAATCACATACATAACTAGCAACTTGTTAATCTCTGTGACTTTGGTAAGATATATCTCTGTGTCTTTGAGTCATATATATATATATATATCCAAACATAAAATCAGTATTCAATAACAACAGCTTCTGCTTTGATAGTTATTATCTGACCCTTAGGCTTCCTACTTCCTATGTTCCTGTGTGGGTTGGATTCTTGCCTTAAACTCCCCCACTATCATGGTAGCCCCCTTGCATAGAACTAGATGCAGGATTTGGTACCCCTCGCACCACATGTAACATTCCTGAAGCATGGCAGGATTTCTACCTGATGCTGGAAGCTGCCGTCTTGCTTAACTCTTACTACCATATTCCTTCCTTCCCCTACCATTTCCCCTCCCCCGTCCTTTGACACCAGCTGTGATTGGTCTAGAGCTGGTTCCATTCCTTCATGCTCTTCTATGGACTGTTGACCCCTGCTGCTCTCATTAGCTTTCTCCTTCACCTTTTCTGGTTCCAGTTCACTCATTTTTCTCTGTTGCAACCACCAGAATGCCATGAAGCTGTGAGGCACCGTTTAAAATGATACTTTTTAAGTCACGCTGGTTTGTCATGCTATAAAAACTAGAGTAGTGACACCAATTGGTTAATCCAATGATCTTTTTTTTAAAAAATAAGAATTTGACTAATTTGTTCCCATTGTCTGGCCTAACATGAAATCCAGTTTCCTCAGGAGATAAAACTTAACCCTTGTGATAGGAAAATTGACATCATTGGTCTAGGAAACATTCTACTGTTCATGTCAGAATAGTGAGGACAACTTTCAGTGTGCCCGGTCAGGGGTTTTCAGACATTGGTTGCATCACGATAACCTATAGGCTCATTAGAACACACATTTCTGAGTCTCACTCCTAGAGGTTCTGATTCAGTGGGTCTGGGGTGGGCCTGAGAGTTTGCGTGTCTAACTAGTTCCCTGGGGCTGCCTATGCTGCTGGTCTATGGATCATATTTTGAGGACCACTGGTGTAGACAACCTCGTCTAAGACTCTCTTGTACTTGGGTATTGTATCAAGAAATAAATGTGTAAGTATACATTTACATGTATATACAATATACATTTTTCTCATTATTGAAGAATGTCAGATAAGGGACCTGCCTTAGAATTCTCATGAGGAACGCCACAGTTTGAAGGCATCAACATGATTACAACTAGAAAACTACCCAGCACTGTCCACAACCACGGTGGCTAGTTAGTTAATAAAAAAATCCATGTTTGGATGTAGACATTTCCATTTATCTACACCATGCACATTGTTTGTCATTGGTACACAACATAAAAAGTGACATAGTTTCTGACCTCATGAAGACTAGCTTTTGAAGGTAGACCCAAACAGAATCCCAGGAAAAGCTGACAGTTGGCAATGCATGTGAAAATGTAGACTACATTTTACATTTACTTTCACTATCATATATTCTGTGTGAATTGCTCTGGATAGCTGTTATAGGCCAGGAACCAATGAGTGAAACAAGGTTTACATCCTCTATAATTACACCAGATAGGGAAATATGTTTTGTGGGAATACAGAAAAAAAGAGTTGGCATTTGAGGTAGGTCTTGCCGAAGGGATGGCGTTGAAACATTGGAAAAGTATCCCAGGCTGACAGAATAGTATAAGCAAAGGGAAATAGTCACTAATATATATGTGGCAACTAGGAAAATATTAAGTGATTGGTTAATTCATTAATCTGGCAAATATTTATTATGCTGGACACTGTTCTAGGTGCTGAATATGGGTGTGACAAGACAAAGTCTCTGCCCTCATAAAGCACGTAGGGCTAGAGACAGATACAGTGAATGATACATCATGAAAAAGAAATTGGGAGAAAATCATGGAGGCCTATTGCATATAAATTACATTTCAAAAATATTAATTAATATAATTAATAATTGTCTTTTAAAATTAGATTCTCAGGGATTTTAGAATTCAATTCTACTTGCAAATCTATTATTCCCTAGGTTTTCAAGAAAATATCTACTGTACAAAGCAAGGTGTATCTATAAGCCCACTGCCATGGCCAGGGTATATCCTATGGTCAGTATTTCATCCTCTGACTTTTTCCAACTTTTTGCTGCTGACACACTTCCTTTACCTAATGGAAGTGAGTTTTATTTCTCCTTTTGGCTCTCAATTCCTCCAAATTTTTACACCAAAACTTACAGATTGGTATTTTAGGAAAAAGGTCCAAAGAATCTTTTTGAAATGTGTTCAACTTAAAAATTGCTCCCTGAAGATCTTTAAATTATTATTAAGCCTCAGAATTATAATGATAGAGCAAAACTATATAAGCAACTATTGATATGAAGTTTCTGAAACTCTTCTATCCTTAAGTATATGTAATACTATTTGCCTTCAAATTTATCATCACTCTTTCAATGGCATGTTTTCATATTCTGGCTCTCTTTCTTTAGAGAAGCTAGAGAGATTAAAAATAGTTTCTAAACTGAATTCTGGTTTTGGGTTTTGTCTGTCTACTTTCTAGCTGAAGATATTTGGCAAGGTTACTAATTTCCCTGATCGTAGATTTTCTCATCTATGTAATGGAGATAATAATAGTACCTATTCATAGAGTTGTTTTGAAGATTAAATGAGATAATATAGAAAAGTGCTTACCACATTGCCTGACATATATTAAGTACTCACCGAAATATAGCTATCAGTACAACTCTCAAAACTGCCTTACTATAACCTCTGGTACAAAATCATAGCCCTGGGCTTTTGCTGAGTCTGATGGATTTAAGTTTACTAAACTGTTTCAGTAAATTCCAAGTATAGTACTTTCCAGTCTGAGCTTTTAGTGGTAACTCAACATAGAGCTGTAAAGTACAGGAACCCCAAAAAGATACTGCTTTTGGATCAAAGTCTTAAAATAGTTCTAGGAAGACACTGTCAAACTGGAGAGCCACAATCAATGGTTAAAAATCCAGAAGACTGTCTTGTATAGAGAAGGTGTCAGCTGGCCAGTGAGAGATTTATGAACAAGATTGCGAAAATGAAGGTCAGCAGATGATTTTCATTTAATAACCACAAGGAGCAGTGAGACAGATGGCCAGGGCAGCCTTGTCTTTTCTCTGAGCAACCTCTTTTGATTTCGACTGACCATTGAATCGGGTCTTAGTAAAGATGTGAGGGTGTCGGAGGTGACCCTGCAGCCTCCTGTGTTACTTAGTCCTTCAGAAATGTTTATGGAGCAAGACATGTATAAAGACAATTCCTTGTGAATAAAATTTGAGGTGATTTATTCCTTTTCTTTTTTTAACCTATTATTTTTGTCACATAGAAAGTATATTATCAAAGTTCTTTATTCTCTCCCTCAAATTTTTTTCTCTCCAGAGAGAAACACTTTCAACTCTTTTTGATATTTACCTCCGTATTCTAAATAATAGTCTCTTCTTACAGCCTCTCAATTTCTTACCTCTATTTTTCATGCCTCACCATGAAAAAGAAGTTTTCATCTCTCTCTCATAATCACATTCTCACCAGAACAGGCACCCTTCCCATCCCACCGTCTTCCTGGGGCTGATACATTGCTCTTTTGTTGGGTCAATATTTAGTTGTGACATTATTTTGACTAGGTAAATACTTTCCATGACTAAGCAAGTTGAACTATGATTATTCTTATTTTCCTTTTAAGGTTTTGTCGGTGGTTGATAGATGTCTTGTTTTTTTAAATAATATATTTTTAATGATTTCAGAGAGGAAGAGAGAGATAGAAACAGCAATGATGAGCGAAAATCATTGATCGGCTGCCTTCTGCATGCCACACACTGGGGATCGAGCATGCAACCCAGGCATGGGCCCTGACCTGAAATCGAACCATGACCTCATGGTTCATAGGTCGGCACTCAACCACTGAGCCACGGTGACTGGCAGTTGTCTTGTTTTTTTTTGCTCAGATTTCTACCTTCTTTTCATTATTTAGCTCCAAGCCTCTGCCAGTGGTGTGAGCCTCATCTCAAGGCATTCAGATGCAGATTTTTTTTTTAAAATCAAGTCCACCCTCTGGAAGTAATCTCTCAGAACCTTCTGACTTCCTTCTATATCTATGCCCTGGGCACTAGTCTGATTCTGGGATCTGCCTTTCCATCACCCTGGAAAACTGCAGGATTCTGTTTGAATGTCTTGTTTCCCCGAATTCTCTGTATTCTTTCCTAGTTCACTCCCCGATTTGGTGGGAAAAAGACATGTCATAGTTAATTTTCTGTGCCTTTGCATATCTAAAAATATCTTCATTTTCCTCACCCCTCTTATATTTGAACAATAATTTTGCTAGGTATAGAATTCTATGTTGAAATAATTTTCTTTCAGATTTAAATGCACCAGTATAATGTCTTCTCCCTCCTGGTTTTGTTGTTCTGGTCTGATGCCATTCTGATTTCTTTATTTTTGAACATGCCTGATTTTTTCTCTTTAAAACTTGTAGGATCTATACTTTTCCCTAGAATTTTGAAAAAGTATAACGATTTGCCTTGTGGTTTTCTTCTCACCCATTATGCTTGGTACTTAGTAGGCTTCTTTAATGTGGAAGCTCATATTCCTTACATCTAGATAATTTTCCTGAAGATTTTTTTCTTGATGATTTCCTATTCTTCTGTTTTAATTTTTATTTGGTTTCACCTTTTTGGAAATTTTGTTACTTAGATATTGATATACTAAATTTATTTTTTATGTTTTTATTTTTATATACTTTATTTCCTATTTTCCATTTCTCTTACATTTTCCCCCTTATTTTCTAGGTATTGCACTCAAGTCTATCTTTTAGTCTTTCTCTTAGGTTTTCTTTTTTATTTCTGATATCAGATTTTGTTTCCAAGATCCTTATTTATTATTTTAAATCATTCCATCTTATTTGATTTTAAATGATTCCATCTTATTTTGCTGAGGCAACATTTTCTAATACCTTGCTGAGAATATTAATTATATATATAATTACATACATATATTTACAATTGTTATCTTCTTCCATAGCCTTTGTTTCCAGTAAGCCTTTTTATTGTTTTGGTTCCTATCTTTCAGGTTAGAGACTTTCTGTAGATGTTTTTGTATGCAATTACGTGTTTATATTTAACAGTTGGTGTAGGAGGCTAAACAGGTTACTGGAATGGGTGGGGCTTGTTGACAGTGATCTTAGTTGTAGGGTGATTTTGGTGAGCTTTTCATTGTGGAGTTCCTGATATCAGTATTTTTAGGTCTTACCTTTACCTCTTCTTAGTTACAAGATTCCTCAAAGGAGACTCTTTCTGCCACCCAGATGGTAAAGACTTGGCTGCCAGGATTCTGTGGGTCTCAGCAATCAGTGTGTAAATGTTCCCTTAATCTCCCAGTTTTCAATGTGGACTCACTCTGCCCCCTGGACAGAGCACTTCTGTTCAGTCCTCTACAGAGTAAATCTCCAGTCTTCTACTGGGACTGGGGAAGGCAGTTGTCTAGTTGCTCAATGTTTAGGAGAGGGTTTGAGATTATAATACCTTCTTAAAAACAAACTTCCCACCAATCTTGCACATTTTATTCCTTTCCTCTTCACCCTACTTCTAGACAAACCTGGAGATTTTGCAGTCTCAGTTAGGTTGTTGATTCTCTTTACTCACTGCTGAGTTAGAATACAGCTTTCTCTGGTCTGCTAAATCCTTTATATCTTTACCAGCTGAATTCCCATTTCTAAAGTTTGTTTTTCTTCTCTCCCTTTTACTTCATCTTTATAGATTTATCAAACACACACACACACACACACACACACACACACACACCCCTTTATTGTACGTTTAATGGTGTTTCAGGTAGGAAGAAAATTAA
Source organism: Myotis lucifugus (assembly GCF_000147115.1). NCBI lineage: Eukaryota > Metazoa > Chordata > Mammalia > Chiroptera > Vespertilionidae > Myotis > Myotis lucifugus. The sequence goes on from NW_005871062.1 coordinate 3,164,212, forward strand.
AAGCCTGTGTTCAGTCTTCCCATCTCTACTTAGAATTCTTTTACTTTTAAAAGATACTAAGTAATCTTACAAAAACATAATCTCAGCTCAGAGGTCCTGGAGATAGCATTTTGTGGAATTCTCAGCAGTGCCCTGGCTGGCTTCCTCTTTTATCCAACATACTTATATTGTCAGACATCAGGGTCACTAAAGTAGTTTTCCCATGAGAAAGCACCCATAAATATCATAGAAGAGTTACAAGGTTAAGAGACTACCAAGAACATGTCAGCTAATTTTTTAAAGTTGCCTTGACATTCATTCACTCTTCCACTACCTGGGCATCATTGGACACTTCCCCTGAGTCATGATGACAACACTGCTCAAGGTGCAATACGGTAAATGCCAAAATGGACATATTAACAACTGCTAGGCTCTGAGAGATGGGAGTGATTAAGTCTACATTCAATCATTCATGATTGGAAATGAGTCTCAGCTCTCACAATTCAAGCAATAATTTCCCAGAAAAACCCTCTTATGAATTCAAGCACTGTAATAGCATCTTTATGCTCAGAAGAGACTTTGGAAGTCATTTTTTAGCTTCTTGATTTTACCTGGAAAAGCTAAGGCTAAGAGAAAATGTAACTCAGTCCTGTTAAATTCAGGACTTAAAACTCAGGTTACTTGATTCCCATACTATTTTTTCTATCCACTAAATCAAATTGCACCCTAACCTAAAGCCCAGCTATCTATAAATAGGATTAAATTATTAAGTAGTAGCTTTGAGTCTCAGAGATCTGGAAGTACCAGTTTTGAAAATCCCTGAGGATTTCTTTAAAAATAATAATACAAATGAAGGAGCTATGCTTTGGACATAGGTGTAGGACTCCGAACTCTTCCATGTAATGTCATAAAGACAGAATGGCTTGCGGGCCTCATATCTAAACTGGAAGAGCAGGGCTCTTTTTATTTTCATGGGTTAATATTGATTGAATTCAAATTTACCCAGCAAATTTAGGGAACAACTTCCAAATGAAGCTTTGGTTATGCCATTCTGCAATATATTTTTGAGAGTTTTTCCATTGTCTTGAAAGCACACAACGTAGAATTTAAACATTTTGAAGGGGCGGAGAATGTTGTCTTCAGTGAACACTTAAGAATGTAATGTATTCTGTTAAATTTATGGTTTCATGACTTAACTATTAGCAAATGGTATATCATGGGGAAGCTAAGAACTATAAAAACACATTCAACAGCAAGTTCGTTATCAGTAATACACTGCTAATAATAAGTACATTATTCATTCAAACAAAACACAACTGGGAAGAGATCTTATAATATCTTCCCGAAGTACAGGATGGGGCAAAGGTAGGTTTACAGTTGTGAGTATGCAAAACACAGAGTTTATTCTTGTATTGTTATTTCTTAGTTTTTGTATTAGTTTTCATACCAACAACTGTGAACCTACTTTTGCCCCACCCTGTGTATTACATTTTTATATCCACAAATAATGAGATTGCAATTTCCTCAGGAAAGTTTTTCTTGGTCCTTCTCTAATGAGAAAAGTCCCTTCTCTGGTCCTGTGACTCCACCCTGCAGCGTGGATTTCTTTCTACACTCTATTATCACCACGGGGGTGCATGTCAGAGCTTCTCTTCTGGGCTACAAGCCTCAGGAAGGCATAGACTATGTCTTTCTTCCTTGTAATCCTAGTGCCTTAACACATACTAGGTACACATACAATACAAAGTTAATTGAGTTCTTGATATATAATATTATTTATTTACTTGTTTTTGTACCACTTTTTATTATACCCACATGGACATAGACATACCTAGCACATGTGTGTTCTGACACATATGTAGCACACAGTCTCCACTTCTTCCTTCTCTTTTGAAACATCACTCAGGTCTCATCCCAGGAGCTCAGATACCCTGCAAAGAAGGGACCATATTCACTGTGACTTAACTTCCTGTTGCCCATGGAAGAGAACTACCGATCTTTATCCCCAGGAAATCTAGTTAGGCATGAAAACTTCACTTGGGCAGAAGCAATTTCTCTGCTGTTTCTAAAATGAGAAATAAAATGGTCTTTTCACTGTTGTTCTTGTCCTTGTGCAATGGGGAGTGGCATGATTCTTCATTATTATCTGTGCCTGTACCTTGTCACCAGTCTTCGGCTTCTCCTCGCTCCCATTAGAATGTGGCAGAGCCTAGAGTGCTGTTCTCTGCCACATCTTTGTAACTAAATTCTAATGCTTGTCTTTAGCTACTTCTCTGATCTCAGTGACTCAGGGGTACAGACTGTACTTCTCAGGACCTTTTTGAGTATCAAAAGAGACTTCCGTATTGGTTCATATGGCTGCATTTCTGGAGCCACAGCTATCATCATTTCCGTTCTTTAAGATAACTCTGGATTTCCACTTTCTGGGGCCTGGTGGTAGAGGTGCTTCAGTTCCCTCAGCTCGAAAGTGGAGGCTGAAAAAATTGGTAAGGAAAGACTTTCTTGTCCTTGATGCCTAAGTCAGTTTGCTGGGCATGCATTTTGGTGGCTGTCCTGTCCTCTTTTTACATTCATCTATTCCTTTTGAATGGGTTATTCATCTGGTTAGAGTTAAGGTTCTTTTGAAAGCAAACTTTACAGTTGTAAACCCTTCACAAAGTTCCTGGGGAATGCCCCTTAGAATCTTGTCTTAATTAGATGCAAATGAGGATTCTAGTGGAATAATTATTTTTCTTCACCTGATTGTATCTTTGGAACAGAGATTGCTGTGCATTTATGTACAGAGAATTAGGTGTATAGTAAGAAAGTGTGGGCTCAAATTTAACTCTGTGACCTTGGACATATCACTTTACATTTCTGGGTCTTGGTTTGTTGTAAAAAGAAGTAAAGGTCCTGCCTCTGGGGTTTGGGGAAGGACTCCAGGAGAGAGTCTGCGAAAGTCCTTTGTAAACCACAGAGGACTATGATGAAACCAGTTGTTATGAATAGAGGTCTGACTATTCCCAGTTGTTTCTGCTTGGTCAGTTAGTTCTGGATGAATACATTAGAGAGGACAGGAAGGAAGGGAACGGCACTGGGCTGGAGTCAGGTGATCCAGAGTCCATCTCGGGGTTGTTCAGCGCTCAGCCACTGATCTGCTGTGACCTTGCCAAAGTCACTTTATCTCATGTGCTTCTGTTGCGTCATCAGTAATATGAGGTGGGTTAAAGGAATGATAATGTAGAGACTCTCTTCCGGCTTAAAAATGTTTAGTTTTTTTGTTTTTGTTTTTGTTTTTTGTTTTTTGAGTATAGGTGATCCAAAAGTATTATGCGTTTAAAGATGTTTCTAAGTTTAGGTTATTTAGTCAGAAGCCTTACCAATTATAAACCCACATGGTATATTTTGAATACACGATTTTAAGGAACTCGTTTAAAGAAAACAGCAAAATTTAATCTTTTAAGCACTGAAAAGGAACCAGTGGAATTTCCTATCCACTAACTTTTTCCATTGTGTCTGGGAGGAATTTGAATGTCTAAAGAGGAGGCTCAGTATTAATTTCAGATGAAATTCTGTGTGAGAAATTATGCCTACAACACCTAAAACACATTTGGTTGTGATAAATTCTCTAGTCACTTTAAATTTGTGTTTTCCCTTCATTTGACAAAAAAGTTATTAATTATTTGTTTTAAAAACTCTGGCACTATGCTAAGCACTGTAGATGCACAATTGAATAAGACAATTTCAATTAGAAGAAATGGTTGATCTCATGTAGAACAGAGCCTGCATTAAAATTATAAGAGGTGAAACAAAATTCCAATAGTATAGGATAAGGAGAGATTAATTTTGCTAAGGAGATGGAGGGAGGGTAAAAATATAGCATCTTTAAGATGCTATGTAGAATATACATGCTTTCCCATATACTATCTTGTTTAAATATTACACAGACTCTAAGAGGTATAGAAAAACATACCATCTTTTGGAAATTAGTTTGGAATCCCTTGAAACTTTCAAAGCCTAAACAAGGTAGAGAAAATATCAATAGGATATATTCTTATTTTGAAAATTAATGTGGGTACCTATAATCAACTCTTTCAAATTTCTGAAAGTTTTGCCCAAAGTGACTTGTCAGGACTATTTTTTATATTTGATCATAAGTATCATCCAATTAACCATCCATCCCCTTTTACAATGAGAAGCTATAAGAAACTTTCCAAGTTATGTGAGAATTTAATTCCATTTATATTTTAAGGTGAAATTATCTAATATTTATAGCATGTTGGTTTGTGATCATAGAGCTGGGGAAAATCTTACTTCAATTAGCTAAATTTACAGATAATGAATACAATACACTCTTCTTTTTAAAAAAGTTATTTTCACAAAAGAAATGTCTTGCTTAAGTATACAATCAGGATTATAATCATGGTCTTCTGGAGTAGTTTCTTTGTCCCGATACCACAGCCTAGGGTCTGTTTAAAGATTGTGGCAAGTAGCCCTGGCTGGGTAGCTCAGTTGGTTGGAGTGTCATCCCATACACCAAAAAGTTGGGGGTTCAATTCCTGGTCAGGGCACATACGTAGGTTGCAGGTTTGATCCCTGATCAAGGTGGGTACAGGAGACAACTGATTGAGGTTTGTCACATGGGTCTCTCTCTCTCTCTCTCTCTCTCTCTCTCTCTCTCTCCAATCAATAAAAACATATCCTCTGGTGAGGATTAAAAAAATGATTGCAGCAAGTGCACCTTCATTGGATATGAGAGATTACTAAAATGATCTCAGTCTCTGTTTTGCTGTTCACACTGTATTATTCCATGGATGCTTTTAAAAATAATTAATACTGTATCAGTTACTCATACTGTGCAGTGCTAATATTTCAAGGAAGCACGACTCTTTGTGATGCCAAATGCTTTTAATAATGAATCCACTCAAATATGTTAAGTGATTTCCACTCATAAAATGAGGAAACATGGTGCTGAGAAGTCATTGCTTCATCTCTGCTTCCTTTTCAGTGAAATATCTTTTAAAAATGAAATGTGTCTTTTTATTAGGATGCTACAAGACTTTATTTGTTGCATTGCAAAATAAAATTCTAATCTTATGTAAGCACATTAAATTTAGCAACTATTTTATTTAATTTAAAGAAGTATGCTTTTCTGGGTTTGTGAGTGTGATATATTAGCCAACTTTACAGGTAATGAATGCAATATTCTGTTTTATTTTCTGTATTACTTGAATATTTTTAAAGCATTGTGTCTGTTTTTGAACTCTGCAGTTTAGAAGGACCAAGTAAAAATGCAGAGTGTCCGCATGTAAAATGAGTCTTTAATGACCGGTTAAGGAATTGGAGTTGCTTACCCTGAAACATAAAGAGCTCAGGAAATGTGCCAATGACCATCCTGCTTCTGAATTGGCTTTATGAGGAGCCCTGTAGCTTCCTGTTACCCTGAAAGGAGAGGTTATGGTTCTGTGTTAGTGGTGATGGTGCACAGCAGAGGTTCAGCAAAGGGACTGTTGCTGAATATTAATTCATATCTTTAAGACGAGAATTGATGACCATCAGATTTTTAAGTTACTTTTTGTTGTGTCTGAATAAAATGATCTCTTGAGTTATCTTTAAGTTCTGTTGTTACTTTTGGAGCAAAGATAGTCAAATGATTTTTTTTGCAATGACAGTGATTAGGTACAATAGAATAACTGACTCAAAAAATGTGGGACTTGTCTCTCCAAACCCTCATCCTACAGAGAAGGAACTGGAAACCCAGAGAGAGCGGTGGAGAGAAAAGTTGTAGGAAAGTCTATTGACACTGAAGTCAGGGTGCTTTCCTCTTTCTGCAATACTTCTGAATACTTCCTTGACTTTGTGGTCTAACATGCTAAGGATTTGAATGGTCACGACACACAATGAAGGTGATGATTGGGATGGGAGGGAAGCTCATGTTACACTGGGACATGCACATCCTCCTTCCAAACATTGCAGGTGATGGCTTATCTGTTGTATCAGTGGCTTTCTGCCAGTGTGGCTAAGGAAGAATGGATTTGTTAACTGTGGGTGCTAAGCAGTTAGAAATTATGGAAGGTTTGTTATGTGTCCTAGATCACTGTGCTCTTCCTTCCCTCGCTAGAAATAAATGAGTAGGAGTGGGTCTCTTACACCCACCACAACTAAGCAGTTATTACTTGAGATTTTTCTTTAAAAAAAATATATATTTTATTGATTTTTTTACAGAGAGAAAGGGAGAGGGATAGAGTTAGAAATATCAATGAGAGAGAAACATCGATCAGCTGCCTCCTGCACACCCCCTATTGGGGATGTGCCCGCAACCAAGGTACATGCCCTTGACCGGAATCAAACCTGGGACCCTTCAGTCCGCAGGATGACACTCTATCCACTGAGCCAAACCGGTTAGGGCTTGTGATTTCTCACACCCAGGAGTGGTGCTAATGTGCATTAGGTATAGCTTCTCATGATCATCACTGATTCACTCCTCTTCTACACCTTTAAATTGTGTAGGAAATGAAAGAGCAGATTTCCTTGTTGTGGAAAACACCAAGGTATAACAAAATGACATGGATGTCATTTTGCCTAACCCCTCATCTTACATACATAAAACCTGAATCCAGAAAATAAGATGTGGCTGGTATTTGGTGACAGATGAGGGTTAGAAACCAGAAATGAGAAGGAAAAAACACATTTAAAAGTCACAAGTGCATTATGGAACGTCATTGGGAAATAGTGACTGCAGTTTTTTAAGGACAAAGACAAAGTTATATATCTTTTTATAGGATGAAGGAAGACATCTCTCTCATGACATGTGATTCTCTTTGTAGCATTAACATAAAAATTTTTTCTGAAAGGGACAAAGGGACTAGTGTTTACAAACTCAGGGAACAATATGATGGGTACTCTGAAAGGCTTAGGGGCTGTTGATAATAATGCTGGCTTCTCTTTGAAAAATGGGAGTGATCATCACCTTTTGGAAGAAGATTTAAAAAATAGTAAGAGCTCTGTTGCTATTTGTTCATCTTTGGAAAGTACCTAACCCTTTCAAATTTCTAGAGAACCAAAGGTAAATCACAGAGCTGGCAGGAATATTAGAATTTATCATTCCTGCTCAATGTAGGAATCTAATCTATCTTTTTATTGTATTGAATTTATTGGGATGACATGGTTAATAGGGTCATATAGGTTTCAAGTACACATTTCTGATTCGTGGTCTGTCCATTGCATTGTGTGCCCACCACGCAAAGTCAAACCCTCTTCTGTCACCATATATTTGGCCTCTTTAACCTTGTACACCACCTTCCCTCTTCCCTCTGGTAACAACCATACTGATGTCAGTGTCTATGTGTTTTAGTTTTATATGTCCCATATGAGTGAAATCATATGGTTCTTAGCTTTTTCTGACTGACTTATTTCACTTAGCATGATATTCTCAAGGTCTATCCATGTTGTTGCAAATAGCAGTACGTCATCTTTTCTTATGGCTGAGCAGTATTTCATTGTATATATGTACCACATCTTCTTTATCCAACCCTCTATCCAAGGGCATTTTGGTTGTCTCCATGTATTGGCCACCATGAAGAATGCTGCAATGAACATGGGGGTCCATAAATATTTGTGAATAACTGTTTTGGAGTAGATAGCCAGGAGAAGGGTTGCTGGATCATATGGTAATTTTATCCTTACTTTTTTGAGGGACCACCAGGCTGTTTTCCATAGTGGTTGCACCAGTTTACATTACCACTAGCCGTGAATGAGGGTTCCCTTTTCTCCATAAACTCTCCAACACTTACTATTTGTCTTGTTGATAATAGCCATTTTAACAGGTGTGAGGTGGTATCTCATTCTAGTTTTGATTTGCATTTCACTAGTAGCTAGTGAGGTTGAACACCTTTTCATATATCTATTGGCCATTTGTATGTCTTCTTGGGAGAGGTATCTGTTCTGGTCCTCTGGCCATTTTTTCAATGGAATTGTTTGTTTGGTGTATCCTTTGGATAGATATTTAACTTTTTATTACATTTTTGTCTTTTCTATTCTTGCTGTTAGTGGTGTAAATAAGCCCTATTGGAACTAATGTCTGTTTCTGGTCTTCAAGTCCTAAACACACAGTTAATACTCAGCAAATATTTTTGTTGTTATTGGTGTGTATGAAATTAATGTTATTCCTAATTTTAGTATTACATGATGTTGGTGTTTGGAAGAGACTTAAGAATCTGATATAATTCTTATATTTGCAGTAGAGACCGAGGCTAGGAAAGGGACCACTATAAATTTATATAGCCATATAGCTCCAACCAAAAACAGAACTTAGATATACCAGCTTGTTTATCTCCCAGAACAGAACACTAAATTTTTAAGTAATAAATTTGTTAGAAAATATATTTGCATATATATAGTTATGATGAGCAGCCACATTATCTGATATTTAATATTTTAGTAACCTCATTATTAATTAATCAGGTAATAAATTAAAAGATTTATTTATTTATTTATTCACCAGTATTTGTCATACCTGTTATATGCTAAGCACTGGTCTACATAGAAAAGTTAAGAAAACAAACAAAACAAAATTTCCTGATTTCATGGAGTATAATTTGATAGAAGAGAGACTACCAAGTGAGTCAAGCATTTTATGTCATACTACAGGCCCGGCACACGAAATTCATGCACTGTGGTGGGGGGTCCCTCAGCCCAGCCTGCCCCCTCTCACAGTCCAGGAGCCCTTAGGGGATGTCCTACTGCCCAGCGCATAGGGAGTGGGCCTAAGCTACAGTCTGTCCTCCTTCTGTGGGAGGTGACTGGGCTGATCAAGGGAAGGCGCCACCCCCATTACCCCACTGCTGCTGCCACTGCCGGCCGCTGTAGCTGCCAAGGTGTTTTTATCAACATGGACTCCAGTCCCTTCACCATGAAAAAATGTCTGTGTCTGCTCTGGGCCTGCTCAAGCTGCGCCGTGGTAGCACACCCCCCCTGTCTGTGTCCGCTCCAGGCCTGCTCAAGCCGTGCCACGGAGGCTTGGGCAGGCCCCCCCTGTCTGTGTCCCCACCCACCAGCTCCTACCTGCTCTTCCGAGGCAGCATGACGTTAGCACTGGGCAGGCCTGTGGGTGCCTCCGCTGGGGATGGAAGTTCCCGCCCCCATTCCTGCCCACCAGCTCCTGTGTGAGCGCAGCCTGTTTACCGGTCGTGACTAGGACACTGTTAGGACCAATTAGCATATTACCTATTTATATATATAGATAGTGAAAAGTATCATGAAAACAATGTTCAGTAAAGATGGATAGGGAATGGTAGTAGCCACTGGGGGGTTAATTTAGGATTTTAATTCAGTAGGTCATGGAAGGCTTCACTGAAGAGGTGACATGTGGACAAGGACCTGAATAGGTAAGGAATCAAGCAGCTAGAAAGCAAGGATCCATCTGAGAGAACAGCATTCCAGGTGGAGGGAACAGCAAATGCAAATATTCTGAGGTGGGAGTGAGCCTGGGAGGTTTGCCCAGCAGCAAGGAGGCCTGTGAAGTCAGACAAAGGAGTGTTGGAGATGAGGTTTGGTGAGCCCACGGTCCATCTCCATCCTCATGCCCTATTTCTCCTGACCTGTGGCTTCCATCACAGCCAAATCTCAGATTTCCAAGAGGACACCCCTGTAACGTCAGTACACCAACACACCCCTAACTTATGGTGCTTTGCATCTGAACCAACTCCTTCAGACAACTAACATCTGCATCTGTCAGGTTAACAGTGAGTGCTCTGGAATTCTGAGCTGAGGCTGGGAGTCAACCTGATATGAATGCCCTTGTATACCAGAAATTTGGGACAGTACAAATAATTTCCCCTTAGAAAATTTGAACATCTCTTCCAATGTTACAGGAGCCTCACCTTGCTGGTGGAAGAGACAAAAATGCAAATGAATTTGCAAAAGGTGAAATTCTTTTGGTCCCGTTTGCAAAAGCGGACACCTCTGAGAACTGTTGGGAGATTTTTAAAGGAGCTGTGTGTTTTTCCACAGGGCTCTTCAGAGAATGCCCCCCAACCCCCAAACACCTTTGGGGATTCACTGAGTTGCTAAATCACTGCATTAGCCTGCTGCCTTCTGAAAAAAGCTAATCCCACTCCTTCTGTCCGAGGGAGAAGTCAGCCCTTGGGGTGGAACCAACCACATTGGGAACAAACTAAGTGGTAGGGGAGACCTGGGGAGCCCTTAAAAACAGATTCAGATCTTCAGGGCAGGGTGGGGTGCAAGCACCCCTAGGAAATGCAAGTATCTCTAGAGAAGGGTGTAAGACCCAGAGAAAGCTCCTGTTTCCATTATTGCTAATCATAATAGCTTTCCTTAATACATCACAGTTTATAAAGCATTTTTCTATCCTCTCCCTCATTCAGTCTCCTTTGCAGTCCTATATGGCCTTGTTATCAAAATGAGATCTACAAGCCAGCAGATCTGCATCACCTAGGGGCTTATTGGAAATACCCCACCCAGATCTACTGAGCTAAATTGTGCATTTACTGAGACTCTTAGCCCCTTAAGTTTTGGAGGCATGGCTGTAAGGTCCATCGGACAATCATTTCTCCCCATTACAGTAAGGAAATGGAGGACCAGCAAGATTGGGTGACTGAGGCAACATCACGCCCTTCAGTAATAGTGAAGTTGGGCCTCATACTCAGGCTTTGTGCTTCCTGGTCCAGCAATCTCTAGGCAGCAGTCACTTCTTTCCACTCCAGGATCCCTTTGTGGGTTACTTATGACATACTAGCTTTTGAAAGAAAACCAGCCATTCTTCTCTGAATGCAGGCTATCGCCTCCTCTTAAACTCTTCATCAGCATCCCCGGTTCCCTCCCTCATTTACCTGCTGGTACTAGAAATGCAAACTCCCTGAAAAACTCCACAGCATTGCCCTGGTGGAGCCAATAATGAGTGAATCTGATAAGAGCTGCTGCCATCAGCCACTTGCACTGGGCTTCTTTGCAAAACCTTTGCAGCTTCACTGAAAGAAAGGGTAGCAATTGAGAACAAGACAACTGGGGAATGTAGCTGGAACATTCTGATGGGTAAAAATGGATTTTTCCAACCTTGCTCATGGTTATAGGATGATAGATGATGTTTAGCTAAGTACCACAGGAAAACACTTGGATATAGTTCTTGCATGTCTACAGAGAGCTCCCTAGCCCGCCATTCATCATGGCTTACTCTTATCTTGAAAATATTACCATTTTCAGGATGTAAAACTATGCCTTGATATCACTTAAATCAGTGGTTCTCAACCTTCCTAATGCCGCGACCCTTTAATACAGTTCCTCATGTTGTGGTGACCCCCAACCATAAAATTATTTTTGTTGCTACTTCATAACTGTAATTTTCTACTGTTATGAATCGTAATGTAAATATCTGATATGCAGGATGTATTTTCATTGTTATAAATTGAACATAATTAAAGCATAGTGATTAATCACAAAAACAATATGTAATTATATATGTGTTTTCTGATGGTCTTATGTGACCCCTGTGAAAGGGTCGTTTGATCCCCAAAGGGGTCGCGACCCACAGGTTGAGAACCGCTGACTTAGATGCTAATCAGAAAGTAGGCTATTCATACTTTGCTGACTAATTACCCTGATAGTAGGCAAAACTGATTCCACTGAGTAAACAATTCTTAATGTACAGGAATCATGCTTTGGGTGAGGATAAGTTCTAACAGAATTTTAAAGATGTGACTCAGATCTTGAGCTATAATTCTTTAAGTAACTAAAGCTCACTAATCTCAAATTGAATCTTCATATTTTATTAGTCGGTTCTTTCAGTGAAAAAATGATAGAAGACATCTACTATGAACCTACTCTGTGCATGAAAGTCACCATAGTAGGTGGTAGAAAGGGTTCAATAATGAATGAAATCCTCTTGAAGAGCCTAAAGATTAATGGAATGTACACACATGTAAAGGACAAACTAGAAAAACTAGAATGAGACACCCTCCCCCCCTGCCTCAAAGAATGAAGGTTCAACCTAGGAGGTGGCATTTGAGTTCTTTCTGGACAGATGGTAGGCTTTGGACACTCAGAGTTTGCAGAGTAGGGAAAGACATTGGGGTGAGGAGGCAGTCTGAGCAAAGACACAAGATGAAAATGCTCTGTTTGTATTTAGAGCAGCAAAGGAACATTGTATTGAATCTAACTTATAACCTATTAACTCAGAGGCAAAGAAATGTGCCTTTCTTTCACTTCAATCAACTTAAATCTGACTTTGATTTCCTATGCCTGGTGGTCAATGCATTATTGGGCCTTATCCTCTCTCCCAAGCGGAGTCAAGGTCCTACCTGGGTCTTATGAGCCTCAGAGCACTTGTGGTCATAGGCCTCTGTCGTGGAGTGGAGTGGAGTGTATGTCATGCCTGGGGCATGAGAATATTTTTTGCTTCCAAGAACTATATTTTGCCCGGGGTTCAGCTTCCCAGGCAAGCCATGCTGCCATCAGTCCCCAGAATACAGCTGCTCCCCTCCACCCTGCTGCCCCTCAGCATTCTCTTCCATGTGTTTTTAGTCCCAAAGGAAAAACTTACCCCATTTAGATGCTCTTCAGAGACCACTTTGATGGTCTCCTCAATGATTCCATTCTAACCTAAGAGCTGTGATCTTCAGATAGCTTCTGTTTTCCTTACTGGAAAAATTCCCGAGTCAAGGAAATACTACCTTAGTGCCCTACTTCGAATAGCAAAGGAAAAAGGGAACAAATAGAAGTTAACATTTTAATAAAAAGTTGCACCACATTCCGAGTATCTGGGGCATGAGGTGGGTGCAGGAGAATGTGGGTGTTCACCGTGGATATGTTGTTGGTTTGGGAGAGAAGGGGGGTGGGGGGAGGAACACCTTCCAGTGACTTTCTTTTCCTTTCTTTTATTTTTAGATCTATTAGCTTTTTTTTTAAAAAAAATCTTTATTGTTGAGAGTATTACAGATTTTCTTCTTTTTCCCGCCTTGCCCCCCACTACCTGGTTCCTACCCTGCTCCAGGCCTTCCCCACCCTATTGTCTGTGTTCATGGCCAATACATGTATAAGTTCTTTGGTTAATATCTTCTTGCCCCTTCTACCCTTCCCTCTGAGATTCATCAGTCTGTTCTATATTTCCATGAATTTGGTTCTATTTTATTCATCAGTTTATTGTGATCATTAGATTCCACATATAAGTGAGATCATGTGATATTTGTCTTTCTCTGACTGGCTTATTTCCTGACTGAGAGCATAGGGCCTAGAGTTTGGTCTGAATTCCAACTTTCCAACCCCTTTCATCCTATAAGAACTTGCCTTTATCTATGTCTATCTTTCCCTCTTCTTTGTTAAGAACAAAAGTTGGTCTGTCTTTCGTCTAAACTGGTCAACTTTTACCCTGGATCCTGACACCTTCTGTATCTTGTGGGATGGATGCTCATAAACCTCTGGTGTTTTCATCCTCTCTCTCTACTGACTTCTTAGCTTATTCGCATGCTCAAGTCTGTTCTTAAACACAAAACCAGCAACTGACAATCCTCTTTACCTTCCATCTCTTTCTAGCTCCTTCCTTATCTTTCTCCTTTCTTCAAAAGATCCCTGATTGTGCCACAGACTTTTGCCTCTGGGACTGAGGAGTGTTGGAGAAACAGCCTGTGCAGCTCTACTCTTGGAGACAGATGGGCTCTGCCATTTACTGTATATTCTCAAAAATATACTGTAAGCCTTTCTAAGCCTCAACTTACTAATTTCTAAAATGGTAACAGTGGGGCCAACCTTGAAGTTCTGTTGTCAGAATTCAATGAAATGTAGGTAATTAACTCAGCATAGTCTTGTATGTGGCAGTATTATTATTCATACATATTGCATCCTTGACCTGAAAACCTACTCCCTTCCTTTCATGTCCCTCCAGTTTACATGGAAAGTTCTAGCTCATCCTTTAATACCAGTCCCCTGTGCTGGTACCTCCTTCCCTTCCCTTCCCTTCCCTTCCCTTCCCTTCCCTTCCCTTCCCTTCCCTTCCCTTCCCTTCCCTTCCCTCTCTTTGCCATAGTCCAATATATTCCCTATACTCTTTCATGGTACCCAAGAACTTGTTTTATACTTGTTGGATCTTCTGCCTTCCTCTCAGCACTACCCTGGGAGGTCCTTGACTACAGCAACTGTGGTGTAAATTCCCTATTTCCAGTTTCTCGTTCAGGTCTTGATATGTGTGAACATAAATGCTTGTTGAGTTTAATTTTATTTCACAAACTTTTTTTTTTTTTTAAACATGGCAGCTCTCCCTTCTTTGGCCCCATGTTTCCACACAGTCTTAGCTGGAACTGAGTAGGAACTGCCTTATTTATTTATTTATTTATTTATTTATTTATTTATCTTCACCAGAAGATATTTTCCCATTGATTTTTAGAGAGAGTGGAAGGGATGGGGAGAGACAGACAGAGAGAAACATCAATGTGAGAGAGACACGTTGATTGGTTGCCTCTGACACACACCCAAACCAAGGCTGGAATCAGTCTGCAACTTAGGTATGTGCCCTAGACTGGAATCAAACCCAAGACCCTTCAGTCCATGGGCTGATACTCCATCCACTGAGCAAAACTGGCTTTTACAAACTACTTAATAGTGTTTGCTATGTACCAGGCACTTTAGAAATATTAATATGTTAATCTTTATAACAAAACTATGAGGTGGGCCCTATTGTCTTTATTATTCAGATAAAAAACAACAACAACAATTGAGATACAGAGAAGTTAAGTTGCCTAAGGCCACTTAGCAAGTAAGTAGGGGAGCCGAGATTTTAATCCAGGTCATAGCTCTTGTCCATGTCTGGGTCCAATACTACCTGCCCTGAGGTTAAGTTATATGCCCGTCTTAAAGAATTATCAAGGCTATGAAAGAGATAAGTGAATTTTGTAAATTGCGTGCCATGATAATGACAAAAAAGAGAGCATTATAAATATAACACCATGCAAATGTGATGATTATCATCAAAATGTTTTTACCTTGATTTTGAATTACTGAAAGAAGACATTACCGTTTGTATTTTCTTTTCCATCAAAGGAAAAATAAACTGGAAATAGTTTAACATATGTCACCTCTGTAGTGCGATCCCCCAGTCATTTATTTTTATTTTTATAAGGATCAATTCTATTCAAGAGCGGCTTGGAGCAGATGAACTTCCTAAATGGCCCTGGGAGGGTGGGGTGGGGGGGAAGCAAACAGACAGCTGCTTGACCTTTTTCCAAGTGAACAAACAAGCCTGATCAGTTGGTCTTGATTGGCATGTGCAGAGTCAAGGAGTCTTTGATCAGTTTTGATAACGAACCACTCTGATGATTACTCACTGCTCACTAACATCATACCACAGATCTGGTGGGTCTGATGTGTGTTTCCATTTTAGTTCCATGAACACAGTCAGCTGTGGGCAGCAAGTGCCATGACAGTGGTGACCTATGGGGAGAAGCGCTAGAAAGTGTTTTAGTGTTTGTATAGATCACCTGTGTTAGGATTACCTGGAAGTATTAAGTCATACAGGTTTATGGGACTCAACATGGACTGCCTGATTCAGACCCTTTTTAAGATATTGCATTGAGCCCTGACCGCTTTGGCTCAGTGTATAGAGCATTGGTCTTCGGACCAAAGGGTCCCAGGTTCGGTTCCAGTCAAGGGCATGTACCTTGGTTGCGGGCACATCCCCAGTAGGGAGTGTGCAGAAAGCAGCTGAATTGATGTTTCTCTCTCATCGATGTTTCTAACTCTCTATCCCTCTCCTTCTCCCTTCCTCTCTGTAAAAAAATCAATAAAATATATATTTAAAAAAAAGATATTGCATTGAGAACAAGCACCCCCAAGGTGACTTGTAGAATAACCCAATTTGAGTACCACTGTCGTAGTCAGCTTGGGCTGTCTTAATACAATACCACAGACTGGGTGGCTTAAACAACAGGCATTTATTTCTTACAGTTCTGTAGTCTGTGAAGCCCAAGATTAAGGTGCTAGAAAGACATGGTTCCTGTGGGGTCCCGCTTCCCTGCTTCCTGGCTTATAGACAGCCACCACTTTCTCACTGTGTGATTACATGTCCTTTCCTCAGTGTAAGAGCAGAGGGAGAGAGAGAAACACACAGAGAATCTGTCTTCTTCCAAGGACACTAATCCCATTGTGAGGGCCCCACCCTCATGACCTCATCTAAACCCAGTTACTTCCCAAAGGTCCCAAATCCAAATACCATTACATTGAGGGGTAGAACTTTAACACATGAATTTCGAGAGGGACACAAACATTTAGCCCATTACAACCACTGAGGTGGGATCATCCCTTACAGTGTCATGGAGGGATTGGCTCTAGAACTTAATTTGACTAATCCTCAAAGAATGCCAGATTTTCTCTCTCTCTCTCTCTCTCTCTCTCTCTCTCTCTCTCTCTCTCTCACTGGTTGTGATCAATTAATTGATGTTTATAACTGCAGAGGAGCTTAGAGATTGAGTTTGCATTAAAACAAAAAAAAATGTTTGTACATTTGTTTTGGCTCAGTTGTGTCAGTGATTTCAATTCTGATCCCTATGCCTGGAGGACGGAAAAAAATGAATGAATTTTCTGGATGACCAATATTTGAGTTGCTCGAGAATGATAAAAATAAGCCCCATAGAGTAGTGGTTAAAGAGATGATATATTAGGCAGGGCTTTTAGTCAACACCTGAACGATGGCAGCTTCCCCCCAGAAAAATTTTTTAAACTTTGTAATAGCTGTTTATTACAGCAGGGAAATGTTCCTTCTTTGAGCCCTGTTAGGAGGGGCTGGTTCAGAGGAGTGTGTCCTTTTTGATATCTTGGAACAGTTTTTCATGCCATTCATCACCCCAGCATAACCTGATTTCAAAACGATGGCAGCCACTGATCGCTTGTAATCACATAATGACCATGCTGCTGCCAGAGCACACCACCAGAGCAAGCCAAAGAGCATCTGCAGCATTTGTCTAAGGATATATGAAAATTATAGTTATTGTCCAATAGGTATATCATATGCAACATTGCAGTTCAATTCTGAGGTTAACCTGAAATAACCTGGAGTAAGCGCCAACTAACTCTACAGGTTAAGGACACAAGCTCCAATAACACGGCCCCCACTTCTGATGCCAGCCACAAATTTGGAGGAGGGTTTTTCATGAACCCCCCAGATTAGATAATTTGCTAGAACAACCCACCGAACTCAAGAAAGCACTGTACTTAGAATTATTGTTTTAATATAAAGGATATAAATCAGGTCCAGTCAAATGAAGAGACACAAACAACAAGATCTGGGAGGGCCTGCTTTCTTTCCCTCTTTCTGTGGAATCAGGACGGGTCACCCTTTTGGCACATGGATGAGTTCCCCAATAAAGGAGCTCACCGGAGTCTCAGTGTCCAGAGGTTTTAGGATTTCATTCCATAGGCATAATTTATTGAATCATCGGTCAAGTGAATGAACTCATTCTCCAGCTTTCCTCCACTGTTGAGCCCCAACCCTCTAATCACATAGTTGGTCTTTCTAGCACAGCCAGCCCCCATCATGAGTTATTCCTTAGCTTAAACTCAGTTGTGGTCCAAGGACCCACAATGAATAACAAAGACATACCTATCATTTGGGAAATTCAAAGAGTTTAAAACCTCCATCCCAGGAACCCAGGACAAAGACTAGACACATTCTTTAGTACATACCATTTTAACTCAAAGAAAATTATATTTCAGATAAAATAATCTTAGTCATTGGAACCTCATACGTAGTTAGAGGAGGAATGAATCTCTGAAATGATTTTGTCCAAATCTCTCCCTTGACAGATGAGGAAACTGAGGCCCAGAGGTGAAGGGCATTCCTCAAATTCATAACTAGCAAGCAGTAGAGGTAGAATTGGAATCAGAACAGGATCAGGTTTTCTTATCCCAGGGCCAGAGATTTGAGACCAGAATGGACAGTGTTTTAGGAGATCTATATATTCATGTGGAAAATTTTGGGGATTGGAAGCAGGTGGGGGAGAGAAAACATGCATGTTTGTATGTACAAGCATGTATATGTTGAGGGCCTTGCAGTAAAAATATTGGACATCTGCTGTTTACTTTGCTTGTACGAGAGTTGCCACTGGCTACTAACAGCTCCTTAGACTACCGCTGAAACAAAAAACTTGAGGTGTCTGTCACCATTTCTCCTGGCCTATGGAAACCTTGTTATAAAAGATAAATTAGGGGTTAGGCTCTGGCTCTGTTCTGAATCTGAGTCAACTCAGGAGAAAATGATCAGGAAACAATTCTACCTACCATTGTCTTAACTTCTCCACTTTTATAAAACAAAAGAGGAGAGAGAAGAATAGTATATTATTCTGACACTATAGAATGTATACAAAACATTCTGAAATTTTTGTTTTGATAGACAAATTAAAAAAAATGTAAAGAAAACCAACCTGATCATTATATTGTGATCCTGGGCATGTCCCTTTTCCACCTCTTCCAGATTTAGGCATTGAGCTGACTAGACAATATTTACAACCCAATCAGCTTGTATATTGACTGTGTGGCTAATTGTCTTTGCTCCCAACATCCCTATATAGATACTTCCTTAAAATAAAAGGAGGATTTATGTAATACTTGGGAAAAAAAAACAAAACTAAACTGAAGAAATGTGTTCCAGCTAGCTCACATTTTTCTTTCTTTTAAAGATTTTTTTATTGATTGTTAGAGATAAAGGGAGAGGGTGAGAGAAAGAGAAACATCCATGTGAGAGCAGAACATTGATCAGCTATCTCCTGTATTCCCCCTACTGGGGATTGAGCCTACAACCTGGGCATGTGCCCTGACCTGGAATCGAACCAGCAACCTTTGGGTGCACAGGATGACACCCAACCAATTGAACCCACACTGGCCAAGGCCATTTTTTTCTTCTTTATGAATTTCTTTTTCTTCCTTTTGAAATCTCTCTGGTCAAGGAGCAACTTTTAAAAGTGCTTGCCCTCTGCTAGGCCTTGTGTTTTTTAGAGAAGTAACAAGAAAAGATAGAGGCCTCAGCTTAGCTCCTCTCTCTTAAAGATATCATGTACTCCTTGTACATGATATATCCTTTCAACTGTCTTCTATATTCCTATGACTTATACATCTCCAGCCCAGAACTTTCTCCTGAAAATCAGAACCAAAGCACCTCAAACTCTACTGTCTCAACTGAGCTCTTTATTTCCTCCCCAAATATATTTTTTTCTCTGTTTTCTCAACTTTCCAAATGGCACCACAATCTACTCAGGTACTCAAAGCAGAAACGTTGAGTCATCTTTAGTGCCCTCACCTCCTTTCCTCACACATTCTGACTTCATGTACCCTTTGTCATCTCCAGGTCAGGCACTCATCATCTGTTTTTTTATCTCCTGTGATGGACACCTCATTGGCCTCCCTTCTTTGGACAGTGGCCCTTATCCCTTCTACCATTCAGGAACAGTATGGAATGAATGAAATATTTACAAGTGCATTTCTGAGCTGACTATATTATTGAACAACAGAACAACTTCAGGACCTAGTATCCTGCTTCAGACCCTTATTAAATGCCTTTGTGTAAAGACCTCATTATTTAGCCTAGTTTAGGGCAGGCTCCCAGTCTTCCCATTTTGTGATCCTGACAGCTCATGAGATTGGTCCTTAAAAGTAGGATCATTTTGTGTGGGTCTAGCATCAAACTACCGCCAAATAATAGATGCTTATATTTTTGTGGAATGAATAAATGCAAGACTATACTTCTTCATGTACTTGAGAGCTAAGCGACCCTCACAGAAAAATTCAAAGGCTTCACTTATTTATAAATGTAGAAGCTATGGTTAAAGAAGAGGAGGTAAGTCACACTGTAAATCTGAACTACTCTGATGCTCTCACATCCCTGTTGGGTTTCCTGCTGTGCAATCACTGGTTTTTTCTGTCGTTGAGTTTTCTTCTGTCTGTGTCAGACCTTTCCTCACAGGCTAACCTCTTTGGCTTTCACCATGTTTTGACTTGAATAATCCCTGCAATAAGGCTTTTCTTCATTTCCCTACCACCACCTCCTGCTTCCCCATCTGAGTCCACCTGGGTGTACAACTCCTTCAGCTCCTTTTATGTTGTCAACCTGGGCCCTGGGCAGAGTCTCTTGTCCCTTTTGCACCATCTCCTTCTGTAATACTCACCACCCTTTCAGTCTTGTTTTGCTCCTTGATTCTTCTAATGACTCCTCACTCCCTCTAATTCTTTGATCAAAAGAAGATTTGCAGCAATGATACTTCTAGATTTTGCTTAGAGACCAATGACATCCTTGCCCTGCTACATCTCTACTTCTGCCTTTTAAAAACTGCTTTCTTAGCATTGAGGGAATAGGACGCATGGGGTAAGCCATTTTTTTCCATTGGCAGAAGAAGCCCACAGTATAGAAACCCTTTGCCAACACAGAAGCCAAATAAAAGGTTTGTTTTTATTGTTTTCATTTTTTTAAACCATGCTGTTTTGTAAGCACACATGACCTGGTGGCAAAGGGAATGGGAGAGAGAATGTGATGCCACTCCCCCCTCCCCGCCAGCTCAGAATTGCTCTCTCCTGCCCACCATGCTAAAATGTAACTGCAAGTCCAAAGCCCCCCTGCCTGTTCAGCTGGGCCCCACAACATTGTACAACTATGCAGAGGAGCCACACAAAGCAGCCATAATGACTTAGAAGCTTTAGGACAACAAGATGTTTGGTCCTTGGTTCTGATCCCTGGGCGTGGTGAGGGAGAAGAGGCAGGGAGTTGGAGCCTCTCTATATGAGGAAGTGAATCCAAATTTTGTTATGATCTGAAGATGGAGCAGAACTGCTTATCTTTTGGGTTAAGTCCAAATTTTCTGCTTATCTTCTCATGCCCCACTGTGTACATTTCATGCTCCAGCCTTATCCAGTTGCTCATATTACAAATCTGGCCTCCCATGCCTCCTTTAGGTCTTCCATAGACTTACTCCACCAGGGAGCTGTTTACTTATCTACCTATTTCTGTTTTGCTTGAAGTACATACTGTTCTCTAAAGCTTGGAACTAGAACAGTACTTCTCAAAGTGTGGTTCCCAATTCTGCAGCATTTGCTTCATGGGAGAACTTGTTAAGAGTACAGATCTCATGCCTCACCCCAGACCCCATGAATCAGTAACCCTGGGGTGGGGCTCAGCACTCTGTGTTTTAGTAAGCCTTCCTGGGGATTCGGAAGCACACTCACCTTTGACAACCTCTGCTCTAGAGTGAGTTCCAAATTCTCCCCATTCCCTACTGAGCACTGTCACAGGTCCCATTATAGTGGACGCTTGAAGGTGGGCCTAGGATGGCTTTCCGCATCATGCCATGGGACGGACCCGATTTTCATTTATTTCATATATTTTTATGGAAATAACCTTAGCAAAAGCAGGATTATGGTGGGGTTTGGGGAAATTTCCCACATGACTCAATCGTGAATTTTGCCCATCTGTAAACAGTGGGGAAAGGAGGGAGAGTTAAGATTTGCAAAAATCTACAAGGCAGCAATTGTCAAATGATCTCAGAGGAACTGAAAGAGTTGAGTGGAGGGAGAGAATGTTTCTTGTTAGGGTATAGGGACACACATGAGTTTGAGTCATTCAACAACAATCATGAAATATGCAGGTGATGAGGACAAGACTGAGAGGAGCAGTCCCCAACCTTAAAAAGCTCACAATGGAGAAAGGAAGATAAAACAAAACCATGGCTACTAGTGCGAGAAGCAGTCTAGGGTGGTGGTTAAACGTGGGAGCTCTGCCTACAGCTTGGCTTCTCATTCTGCACCTGCCATTTACCAGTTAGTGAATTTGAGCAAT
The DNA here is from genome assembly GCF_000147115.1 of Myotis lucifugus. Lineage (NCBI taxonomy): Eukaryota > Metazoa > Chordata > Mammalia > Chiroptera > Vespertilionidae > Myotis > Myotis lucifugus. Next base: position 3,185,987 of record NW_005871062.1, read on the forward strand.
TTGCTGAACCATTCTGTCTCTGCTCTGCTTCCCTCCTCTGTGAAGGGGAATAATAAAAGTACTTTACAAGGTTGTTGTGAGGGTTAGCACGAAATAATAAATAAAAGGCCTTTGGGACATTTAGCTTGGCACATAGTAAGGGCTCAGTAGATGTTAGTTCTTATTTTGTCATGAAGAATTGTGATAGAAACATTCAGAAGTGGGTGTTCTATAGTATAACTGTCCTTGTGATGTTTTACCCATGATGGGATAGCTATAGAAAGCATTCAGACAGTAAGCCCGCCCCATGGGCTCAGTGCAATCGCGTTGTATTGGTCAAGAATATAGTGCCAGAGCCGGCTTAATTTGGACATGACTCCAGTGTTTCCTCTTTTGGTGAATGGATTCTCAATCAGTCTGTTCCAAACTTATAATAGTATGTATTGCACAATTCAGGACTTCTGATGCCAGGCAGTCCACTTAGGGTACAACCTCTGTGTGAGATGAAAAACATGCCAGAAGCTCTTTTGCATCATCCGCAAGCCTCTGGTTGGGACAGCTTGCATTGAAAAGAATAAAAAAGAGAGTGAGGTCACATTGCGTTTTCTTCTGTGGATCAAGTGGCTTTATTTTTTAATTCCCAAATTTAGAGTTTCCTATTCTTTGAAGTCATTTGCATCTTCCTGTTAGAAGGGGGATAAAAGACAATATATTGAGCTAGCTAGTAAAATGATGGGAAACTATTATTCATAGTGAAGCAATTGAAAGTAGAATTCAAAGAGAAAATTCTTTCTGTGTGTCGGATGCCCTAGGCCAGCGGTCTGAGAGCTTCATTGCATAGGCTAGAGTTTGCCTGACACAACTCCAGTTTCTTTCTGGCCTAGTCTTCTGTAGGGATGAGATAAGGAATGGAGAAGTAGGGTGAAGTGATCTCAAACCTGAAGTTCACACATTATTATAAACACTAGGCTCAGGTTTATTTACAGAACTAGGCTCAGTCAACTCTCAGTATGGGAACTGAGGGAGTTTTGTGCTGTTTGGAGGTTTATAGTTTGAAAGGTGAGGAAGCGGTGAGGTCATTATTTGGCATGTCATCTGTAGTGTGTGTCTTGGGGAAATGGACTGTTCATACTACAGAAAGTCAAGCAATCTCTTTGGCATGTGTTTGGTCTGGGAGCAGGAAAACAGCCTGTTACTATGGAATGAGCAAATTCAGAAGACCAGGGGCTTATTAGGCATTGGAGAAGTACTGTGTGTCTATTCCAAACTCCTCGTGTTAGTTTGCCTGGGCTGCTTTAACAAAATACAGCAAACCGAATGGCTTAACAGAAATTTACTATCTGGCAGTGTTGTAGGCTAGAAGTCCAAGATGAAGGTGTCGGCAGGGTTGTTTCCTTCTGAGGGCAATAAGGGAAAATCTATCGCATGCCTCTCCCCTAGCTTCTGGTGGCTTCCTGGCAATCTTTGCTGTTCCTTGGCAGGTAGAACCCTCACTCTGTCTCTGCCTCCATCTTTACATGATGTTCTCCATGCATGCATGTCTGTCTCCAAATTTCCCCTTTTTATATGGACACCAATCCTATTGGATTAGGGCCCATCCTCATGACCTCATGACTACCCTTGTAAAGATCCTATCTCCAAGTATGATTACATTGTAAGGTACTAGAGGTTAGGACTTCAACATATGAATTTGTGGGAAACAGTGCAACCCACATACTCAGACTGCATCCACTCTAATCACACACTACTACATTGAGAGAACTGTGGTCCATTAAATAGGAAGTCTGAGAGGTGATGCCAACTCTACCTCTAATTAGCAATGTGACGTGGACACAGAGTCTGAGACCTTGCCCCATTCTGTAAAGAGAGCTTGGTGTCATTCTCTTCAATTTCTTTCAACCCTGCAGTTCTTTCTCTGAAGTTCTTTCCTCTCTAGGGAGTCTTATATTGGTTAATAGCATTGTACTTACCCTTTTGGCTTGCACTGATGTGAGCTGGGCCAGGGACTGCCCCAACAGAGAATTCTAAGCATTTATCACAATGGGGAAGGGAAAACTGATTTATGCCTTTCCTTGAACTGTCAGGAATACTTGTGCCACCTTCTGGTTTTGTGGATGTTTGATGGGTTCCCAGCAATGCCTTCATGGTCTTCTACATTCTCCATGTGAACAAGCCTTGTCAAAAGTGTAACCTTTCCAGTCTGACATATCTAGGATATGTAAACCTGAATGAGCCTGACCTGAGGTGGTGTCTTGGGTTTTGGACTCTACTGAAGTATGAACACTGCTGGATCTCACCATGTCTTCACAACCAATGCAAATGATGAGCCACACCGCACAAATCTTAGTTGTTTTCATTGTTTTGCTTAGCCATTCTTGAGTAGCTTCTGAAGCACACCTGAGGAATATTAAATTTTAAAAATGTCAGTAACCTATTTTTATATGCACATATGACCTTTTGATTCTTCATTTGTTTTTAATGTTTTGTATGTGTATATTTATTTTACCAGAGCATTAATTAGAAATTATTGTAAGCTTACTATCTCTGTGTCTTAGGCAAGATGCTTTGTTCTCTGTGCACCAAGTTCCTCCTCTATAAAACAGGCATAAAAACTTCCATTTTTTCTTTGTATTAGGATTGTGAAAATGGATCAGATGAAATTGTGGGTAGTGATCAAAGGACTTTATGAATAGAGAGACCATATGTTTCTGTTTATATATAATATCTTGGGGGTGATAATTAATAACATCTCCTTATACTGGACAGTTTCTGAGTTTACATAATAAATTATATCGTTCCTTATAAAATAACAAATATAAGGATTCATGGTTTTATCATTCATGTCACTATATAGATGATCTTAAATCCTGGGTTCTTAAAAATTTAGAGCCTTTCTTTTTGCTGACCTTGAAGGACAGAATAACCAACTGAATATGAACTCTATACACTCATACCCATTCATGTAATTGGTGTCATGGGCCATGGTGGACCTTAGGTGGACCCTGCTGCTATTTGCTGTTTTGCGCCAGGACTATCCCAGGCCCTGCTAGTGCTCAAACTGTTCATGGGCTTCAGTCCCTCAATTGATTTCCCCCTACCACTTACTCAGGTCCTAGCACTGGCTACAGGATAATACTGGTAATTCACCTTTGTCTGTCTAAAGACAAGTACTCAGGCTCTGTCAATTTTGAGGATAAAAATATTGATCTGTTTACACTGGTAAACAGTTGATGATAAACAGAATAAAACCATGGGAAGGCTGCAAAGCTTAAGAAAGGAAATGATGTTCTTATAAAGTCCTTGGTCTATATTTCTCTACTCTCTTGGTGATGATAGTAACTGCAAAGCTCAATGGGTTTCTCTCCTCTGTATTTATGCCTAAAGCTGGAATACACTACAGTGTTTCCTTTCCTTAGACTCCATTTTTTCCTTTGGGAAATAGCACAACTTCTTCAAAGTCTCATGTCTCCACCAATGCTGGATAGTAGGTTAAAGCCTTTCCCGGAATGAGCATTTGCATCTCTGAGGATTTAGAGGATTTAAAGAAGACTTATTTAACAGGGACTTTTATTCATGTAATTGCATATTTTTATTACTATTATTCAAATGTTTAACAGTGGAATACGACGTAAGGATCACAAAATTTCCTGGGCCCCACTCCTCCTTTGTACAGTTGAAGGAAATGGATGCTCAGAGATCAGCAACTGTCTTTTAATCACAGGGTAGGCTTCATGCTAGGTGTCCAGGCTCTAGATCTCTTCCCAACATACTATTCAGAATCATTTATTAATCATTTTGGCCTTTACATGATGTATTGAATATAATAAGTATTGTACAATGAATAATGAAATTCTAGATGGATTGTATCATTTCTAAATGCTCAGCCTCTTCCTTCTGTGGATTACAATGGGCAGATTTGGCAATCAGTACTTTTAACATTCATGGTGTTTTGATTATTTACAAAGTAATTGACCACAGTTTATGGCATGTAATAATTTGCCATGTAATTATTATATAATTCTCATGTAATAATTATGGCATGTGATAATTTGTCACAAGGACAATAACTACCACTTGGGTTGTTCTAGGGATTAAATGAGATGGGACACAAAATATCCTGAGCATGAATGTGAATTCCTTGGGCTAAAAAGCTGGATGTGGGAGTGATTACTTAGTGAGAGAGCCTTGTCATAAAGCACCCACATTTACATTTGAATTGGGTTCAAGAATTTGGTGATTTGGAAAGGTTTTTGGATGTAATCCTCATGAATGTAGGAGGTCTATTCTAATTTATATAACACCTTCCCTCCCCCCCCACACACATTTTTCTTGCTAATACCATGGCCTCTTTCTGGTTGGCCTCTATAGTTGCCCCTTTTCTGGGGCTTCTGGAGGCAACCTGCTGGCATGAACATGTTAGCTGCAGAGAGTGAATCAGGGATGAGAGCACATTCTTATGATCCGGAAGCCCAGCGAGGTGAATCACCTGGATTTACTTATTTCATTGACAAAACTACCCTTCTAATCCTTAATTTCCTACCAAGATCTGGTTCAAACACCATCTTCTAATCTAGCCTGAACCTTCAACCTGAAGTGATCACTCATTTCTCTAAACCATGGCAGCTGTATTTCTCTTATGTATGCATGCTTTTTTATTGCCTTTTATCCTGCTCTCTAGTATATATATGCTTTATATCTTTCTGTATCTCCCAGCATGTCTGGCACAGAATCCAACACATGAAATGTGCACTGAAATTGTGTTGAGCAGGGAAGATAAGGTGAGGGGGCTCAAGGGATCAGGGCCAGCCCCTTACTTCTTATGGAACACTTTCAACTCTTATTAGTGCAGAACTTCATCTGGTACCTGGACTGCATGTTTCTATGGCTTTGACACCTTTCTTGGCAGCAAAGATGCTCAGAAACATGAACAAACTTGTTAACAAAGGAGAAAAAAAAAGAAGCCCACACAATCTTCACCTCCTTTGCTCTATTACTTTTAAAGAAGTCTGTTTGTGTTATCACTTCAACAGTTTGGTAAATAGCTGTGCCTTCTTGGTGATCTGTCTTCTGGTGGTTGATTAGTCATGGGTAAAAGCTGTATGCATCTCTTCAAGCTGCTTGGCAATATGTATGCAGGAATTGGAGGTAAACAGAGATGAGTACATGGGTAGCAGCTTAGAGTGACAATATTAATGTGTTCATCAACTTGGAACTTTTAGGTGTATTCATACCAAACTTAGAAAGAAAAGAGAACCACTATAGTGATTATATTTTACTTAATTTTTGGCAGTAGGAGAACCTTATTTTTCAAAACTATTATAAACAAAATTCATAGATATCCTTAAAGCAATTCGGCTGGGAGGTGTATATTGGAGGGTTTGCCTTTCTTTTTTTAATTATGTTTTTTTCATCTTTATTGTTGAAAGTCTTATATATGTCCCGTTTTCCCATTGACTTCTTGTAGCCCGTCCCCGCCCCATTCCAGCTAATTATGTTTTTTTAAAAATTTTTTAATCCTTATTGTTCAGATTATTACAGATGTTCCTCTTTCCCCCCCATAGCTACCCTCCACCCAGTTCCCACCTCACCCCATGCCCTCACCGCACCCCCCCCACTGTCCTTGTCCATAGGTGTAAGATTTTTGTCCAGTCTCTTCCCGAACCTCCCACACTCCCTTCCCCCCTTAGAATTGTCAGTCCACTCCCTTTCCATGACCCTAATTCTATTACATTCACCAGTTTATTCTGTTCATAAGATTTTTTTATTCATTTGATTTTTAGATTCACTTGTTGATAGATATGTATTTGTTGTCACTTTGTTGTTCATAATTTTTATCTTTACCTTTTTCTTCTTCTTTCTCTTCTTAAAGAATACCCTTCAGCATTTCATATAATACTGGTTTGGTGGTGATGAACTCCTTTAGTTTTTTCTTATCTGTGAAGCTTTTTATCTGATCTTCAATTCTAAATGATAGCTTTGCTGGGTAGAGTAATCTTGGTTGTAGGTTCTTGGCATTCATCACTTTGAATATTTCTTGCCACTCCCTTCTGGCCTGCATAGTTTCTGTTGAGAAATCAGCTGACAGTCATATGGGTACTCCGTTGTAGGTAACTAATTGTTTTTCTCTTGCTGCTTTTAATATTCTCTCTTTGTCTTTTGCCCTTGGCATTTTAATTATGATGTGTCTTGGTGTGGTCCTCTTTGGATTCCATTTGTTTGGGGTTCTTTGCGCTTCCTGGTCTTGTAAGTCTATTTCTTTCACCAGGTAGGGAAAGT
>NW_005871062.1:3192341-3245846 GCF_000147115.1 Myotis lucifugus
CCTCTAGTTCACAGTTGAATCTCTGTATATTAATCTTTATTTCAGTAAGTGTATGCTTAATTTCTGACTGGCCTTTTCCATTTTTTTGGCATTCTCACTAAGATCCTTGAAGGTCTTACTAAGTTTTTCAGAGGTCTCTAGAAGATTCTTGCGTAACCTTATAACTGTGATTTTGAACTCTATATCCAGTATTTTGCTTTCATCCATTTCTTTCATTTGTGACATGTTTCTTTGTCTCTGCATGTTTCTTTCATTTGTGACATGTTTCCTTTGGCTGCTTCTCTGTGTTGATAGAGTGACCTTGTGTGGTAGGTGTCCGGTGGCTCAGCCTCCTCAGTCACCTGAGGTGGACACTCTTGGTGCACCCCTTTGTGGGCTGTGTGCACAGTCTTGTTGTGGTTAAGCCTTGATTGCTGTTGGTATCTCTGGGAGGAATTGACATCCAGGCCAATTGGCTGTGAGGACCAGCTGTATCTACAATGGAAGAGCTGCTGTGTAGGAGACACCCTTATGGGGCTTCTTGGTATGGTGCCATAAGAGTTGACAGTTTTATTTTAGTCTAGTTATTTATTCTTTTAAAATTTACTTCAAGTCATATGATCTTAGTACTGAGTATGGGGTTGGTTAGCTTCTTATTTTTTACATGCTCTTGGAATTTTATTTTTTGTTGGCCAAGATGCTTTGCTGAATACCTCCACTTCACAATAGCCTTCAGAGTCTCACCTAACTAGAGAAGTGTTTCTTATCTGTAAAGGGCCATCTCATTCATCATCTCCTTTGATCTTTATAGAAGGTGTGTGAAGTATCAGAGAGGGAATTTCACATGCATTTTACAGTAGGGGAAAAGGTTAAAGCCCCAACTGGCTCAAAGTCACACAGCTGGTAAGTGATGATGGGGTATTTTCACCTATTCATCCAGTGAGTCTAGGACATGTTGGGTTAACTTTTGACTGCTAGAAAACTGGTGGTTAGATAACATAGGTAACCTATGGAGTTTCATTGAAGGCCCATGAATTTTTTGTCCTTAATAATTGACTTCCATGGCTCCTGTTTTCCTAATCCAGAAGAAACCACAAGTGGGCATATAATCTCTAAGGAGTTTCTTAACCTTTCACCTAGTCTCCTGACCTCCACTCTCGTCTCCTCCAGTACATTTTCTAATTTACAATCAGAGAGATTTTTTCTAAAGCACAAAATAATCACATCTCTCTCCTTTAATGTTTTCCTGACAGCTCTGTAGGGTAATCTATATTCCTATACTTGACGTATAAAACTATTCATTGTTTGGTCTTTGCCTTCCTCAACAGCACCAACACCCCCTTCCAAGCCCTCCACTTGTTTGTTCAAAACCAACTTTCACACTTACGATATTCCAGTTTTCATGCTAGGATGGAGATGAAAGCTAATGAATGAGATAGATCTAGGTGATGCCCTGTCTGAGATAAGCATCTACAATCCAGCTGAGCCAAAGGTCATACATTTGACATTGTTCAGTCCAATTTTCTCCCATTTTCTTCATTCTTTCTCCATCTGGCAAACATCTACTCATCTTCAGAACTCAATCTCTATAACCTGTATGAAGCCTTTTTTTTTTTAGTCTCAAGGAGAATTGAACTAAACCATCCTTTTTGTTCCCATTGTGCTTTTATATATCTCCATGATAGCACTAATAATGCTTTAACTTTATTCATTGGTGTACTGGACTTCAGTTGCCTTGAAGGTAGGACATTCAGTCAACATTTATTTAGTACATTAACAGTTTGTGAGTCATAGCACTGCACAGCCAATACACGTAGGCCCAAGGACACAAAACCATTTACTGTGCTTATATTATTTTTTAGGAAGATTGATCTGCCTATAGCTATTATTCTTTATGTTAGATCATATACTAGATTATTTTGCCTTTCAGCAAAGTATGCTGAGACTCTTGACTGAAGCTGCTGACTTGAGTTAAACTTCAGAGAGCCACAGAAAGTGGTAGCTAATAGGTGACTGAACAGAGCCTTACTTAGGCCACAGACATTTACAATTCACGTAAACCTTCCTATTGGAGACATGTGAACGAGAAAGTCACTATGATTATTTCAGATCATCTACTATTATGTTTATTTAAAAAATAAATGAACATTTACATACAATTTTAGCTTTGTCAGCAATGAAAGATTTATCTTTAAAATCTGGAAAGTTATTGATTTAAAAAATAGAATACCTAAATATAAGAGAAAAGGATGAAAATGCCAGTATAAAAATATTGAAAATTTAATTCTGACCAGGTTTCCTTCTAAGCTGTTTTTCCTAGTGCATATTCATCAGTGAATCTATACAAAACTACCTACCTTCTATTTTCCAAAGTTATCAAAGAAAATTTGATAGCAAATGAATATGTAATTGCTATTTGATATCAAAACTCATGCTATGGGTTTGTGCATTTCTAATATGTGTTTTACTCTATTCAATTCCTACATAAACTTTTCACATTCAATTGAGAGATAACCTTTTCTGCTACTCTTAGACACAAGCTCAAAGTCACTTCATTTAAATGCCTTCCTAATTAACCTAGCCATTTCTCTGTGCATCCACATCTCCTTAGCACTTGGGCATTTTTTGAAATTCTGGCCATTTCTGCTAGTTTGCATGTTCAGTGTGTTTGCCTTCTTTCTTGTTTTCATGTTTATTCAATCAGCTTTTCACACTCCACCAGAGTGAGATATATCGTGCATCCATCTGTCTATTTTCTCTTATTCTTAAACAAAATTATGTCCCTTCCCATCCCAGTTAGTATATAAAACCAATCAAGATTTATAACCTTATATTTAAATAGTGTATGCATTTGGTTTATTCTTAATTCCTTGGTAGACTATGAGGTCCATGTGAGGAGGGAATCATGTCCTTTTTGTTCACTACTGCTAGCCCAGTGCCAAGATGACATTTGTTAAATAATATTTATTACATAAATGTATTATAGAAAAATTGTAAAATTCAAATGCACATAAAGAATAGAGAGAAAAATCATCCAATGGCTAGTAAATATCAAACAACCAATGTAAACATTTTTTCATGTATATATATTTAATATGTATATAAGATATCAATATGTTTTTAAAAAAACAGGGTCATACAGTATACATGGTTTGACTTGCTTTTTATGCATCATATCATGACCTTTTTATTGTATGTCATTATATATTATTTACATTACCATTAAAAAGTACTGTTTTTAAATATTATCCATATGTCAACAGTTCTCAAACTTTTTACAATTTCAAAATTATGGAGGATTACAATGAGCTTTTGTTTGGGCTGCATCAATTGAGATGTACCTTATAAGAAATTAAAACAGAGAAATATAAAAACTGATTTAAAAATAAGTAATAAAATATAATTATGCTAATTTGAGAAACTTTTAAAAATAACTAGATCTTTAAAAAATATTATTATGAAGAATAGCATTATTTTACATTTTTGCAAATCTCTTTTCATGTCTGGCTTAATAGATGACAGCTGGGTTCTCATTTGCTTCTGCATTCAGTCTGAGGCAAATACTGTTTGCATTAAAGTATATTTAAAAAATTCAGCTTCACACAGGTATATAGTTGGAAAATGGAGGAATATTTCCATAGTTCTTTCAAATAACTGTGGATTTATTCTTTAACACCATATCAGAACACAAAAATGTGATGGTTTCTTAAAACTTAGTTGCAATAGGGAATTTGAAGTCATACCAGTAAACTTTTTAAACACCTTTTGCCTTTTACATTGAATGGATCATTTATCCATATGTTATGTTTTAACATCATACACTGATCAATTAGAAAATGTTGGTTCACTGAGTTGTGCAGGTCTTGTAAATGCTGACACAGTTCATTATACAATGTTATCACATGCCATGGAGCCTCTAGAAAACACATTGTCATTAGAGATTGATAATGAGAAAGGCATATAAAGCCTTTATATCATTGCAGAGATAGTTTTGACCTTGTGGACCCCATGGAAAGATTCCAGGAACTTTTAGGATTCTCTGAATCACATTTGAATAGTTGATACAATCTGTCCATCAGGCTCATGTCAATATTCAATTCTGGAAAATTCTCAGCTATTATAACATTGCTTCCCTTCTATCAATTTTGGGAATACCTATTAGACATACTAGACTAGAGTGTATTTATCTGTTTTGCATTTTCTAGCATACTAATTTGAGCTTCCACTTCACCAATGCCAGCTGCCACGATTACTTAGTATACAAGTTAAGTTCATCTGCTGATATTTTTATTCTAACTTTATTTCATTTTTAAGATTTTATCTTTTTTTATTTGCCCATTCTTGTTTCTGAACTGCCTGTTATTATTTCATGACCTTCAGTTCTTATATCATGATTACTAATCATTTTTAATCTCTGCGGATTTAATTTTTACTGTTTAAAATTCTTATTCAAATTTATCTATTTTTTCTATTTCCTGATTTTTTTATATAACATTTTTGAGATTTTTATGTGCTTTAAGAAGAAGATTTTTTCTTTCTGGGGATTTTTTTTCAGGTCTATAAGGGAGTTTTCAAATTCTTGGATCTAGGTTCTACAGAATGCATAGCTCTAAATTGGGCCTTATGATAGCAGCTCAGTTTGAGTTTTCCCTTTGGGAGGAGAACAAGGTGCCATGCAGACCCAAATCCCATTTTCACATGGGGACTTCTGCCTCTGCCCTCAGAATGGCCTGAGGAGAGTGGGAAGACCTTTTCCATCACAGTTTTTCAGGTGGGCAGTATAATCCCAGCTCTGGATTCATTTGATGAACCCATCTTTGTCCCTCCTGCCATGTACTAATCACATTTGTTCTCCATTTCATGTTCCCATTTAGCATCCTGACCCAATACCTATATTTGTTCTCAATACCCTATGGACTAGTAGCTTCTTCCCCATTTATTACTATGTGTTGTCTCTATAGTTCTGCCATTCAGAATCTATTCATTCTTTGTTGAGCATATTACATTTTCAATTATACATAATTTATGTTGTTATTTCTTTTTATTTATTTTATCAGTGACTTATGAGTTCAAAGTGGAAGAGGGCATTTTTGGTATGTGTTTAAGCGGCCATCTTGTCCATTCATTCACTATAAAAATCTACCAACCTTTATTAAACCAAGTCCCCATTCTTGGATATTTAGGTTGTTTCTAGTTCTTGTTATTACAAACATCACAATGATAAACATCTTTATAGCTAAATATTTGCATGTATCTATTATGATATTCTTAGATTATGTTTTCAGAAATAAAATTATTGGCGATTTTTACCATACATGTCTTACCATGTCCTTCTTCAAGATTTTTACTGGCTTTTCATTGTCTTCAGGATTAAAGCCCTAACAGCACGATGGGGTGTAAAAGTGCATCAATATCTAACTCCTACTGACATCTTCAACCTTATATTTTCCCACTATCTTCCATACACCACACTTGCAATTTTCAATATCCTATGCTTTCTCATTCCCCTGTGTCTTTAACTGTGTTGTTCCTTCTATCAGAGATGCTTTCTCTTCATCTCTTTGCACAGTGATCTCCTATTTTAAACACTGCTCAGGTGGGCCCTCTGCTGTGAAGTCTTCTGTGACCTTTCCACAATGTGTTTTCTTCTTGTATACTATTACATTCCCTCTATTATAGCATTCACTCCTGGTGCTTACATGCTTGTCTCCACCACTAGGTGGAAATTCTCAAAAATTGTTTGGACCCCAGCACTTAGCACAGTATATGATATATAGAAGGTACTTGATCAATGTATAATTGAGTAATGAGTGATATTGTATAACTATGAGTAATATCATGTTGAATTACTTTTTTTTTTGCTTCCCTAGTTAAAAAAAACACCCAACATAGTAAACTTGTTGTGGGTGAGAACTATATCATTATTATCAATCTTCTATCATCTATCTATCTATCTATCTATCTATCTATCTATCTATCTATTATCTATCTATCTATCTATCTATCTAATCTATGATAGCATCTTTTTATCTCCAGTCTTCTAATACAGTATCAATCATATTCTTGGCACCCTCTAACTATTTATTTGATTGACTTTTAGACAACATTACAGTGTCAGTGAAGTTGAAGAATATTAATTGTGGAGTTTTGCTGTAGATCATTACATGCTAGAACTTCAGGATGTTTGCACTCAATACGACCTTGGACAAACTTCTTTCCCTTTCTTAGTTTTGTGGGATTTAAACAAAGGTTTTGGACTTGACCTCCAAGGTAGCTTTCAGCTCTAGTAGTTTATTTTCTTACTTATGTATCCAGTCTAGGTCAAACCTAGACCATGACCCCTATTCTACAAAAAGTGAGTGAGCTTGATGTTTCATAATAGCTCTTGCTTATAGTGTATTTTTAGAGCCAAAAATGGAGTCATAACACTTGTATTTATGTTTCAACATACATCTGGAAAAATGACTTATGCAAGTTTGGGAAAGAAGGCTTATAAACCCTTCTTGAAATATTTGGTCTGCAGATGAACACGTACCTATATTTATGGTGAATTTGGAAATGATAGCAAAAATGATAAAGACTTTGCTGCTTTTTAAAGTAAGTTCATAGAGTGAAAATAAAGTCTTAAATTAAGCAAAACTGAATAAATCTGAGTAGAAAGCAGATACAAAATAGTATCTTAAATTGATTGAGGAATAAAAGATATAGAAGGACAGAATCCTTTGTCTTTATTCAGGAATTTATTTCCTGCATTCAGGACATATTTTGTCTGGAGTTCATTAAAAATCTCCAGCTCTCTCTTGCAGAAATCATATTTGTGATTATGCTTAGATCAACCGTGGACCTGACTTTGCTGGATTTTCAGGATGAATGTGCTAACAATCTCATTGAACGCTGGGTGTGGTTTTGGGTACTTTGTTTCACTTCTTCATGCTTTTCTTTGTTTTTTAGTTTTTCTATACTAGGTAGGTATTATTACTTAGCTGTACAAAAAATGCAATGTTTTTAAACTAAAATTTTAAAAAGTAGACATCACTTCAATTTGTACTGAATTCTGTATTCCTTGCAGAAGAAATAACAATAGACAATCAAACGGGTGAGGGGTTGGATTTTTGGTGACTTAAAAAAATATGGGGGGGGGGGCTATAAATTAAAGGAAGTAATGTTGGTGGTAGTTTTAGTGCTGTGCTCTAAGTCTTAAAATCACAAGCTTTGTGGTCCTAGGACAACTGTGGGGAGTTTTCACCACATGGCAAGTCTGTTGCTCATTTAAACAGGAAGCACTCACTCTCAGTGACAATCAATTGCTACTACTTGTCTAATTTAAACAGTGCTGATTTTATTGGCTTGCAAGAGATCTTTGTCTTATTATAAGATGTCTTTCTTATCTCACGATGCATTTATTTGGTTGGCGCAAAATGAAATGAGGTAGAGACATTGGGTTAACTTCAAAATTCCAGCCACTTCCTGTCCCACATATCTTGAGAAAAGTGGGGGCAGATAGTGTGTTGGAAAGCATGTTGCTGTCCTTGTTTATAGATCCAGGACCTGCTCTTTCCCTCAGTGGTAGGGATCTGAGCAGCTTCGTATCTAATGTAGGGGTATTACTACCTGCTAGTCTATCTAATAGCATTACGTGATGCAAGGGAAAATGCCAAGGTAATTGCAGAGCACAGAACAAATGGATGTTGTTAGCATTATTGTAGGATCTATATCTATGGGTGAAAGTGAAATCCTTGGAAACAAGCTGGAAGATTTTTTTCTTTAGCCTTCCTTCTGCCAAAAATGTATATTGATTGCAGCTGGAAGGAAACCTTTCCGAAAGGGAAAATGATGCTAAATAGGAGTCAGAGCCTGCTTAACATTCTAAAGTTTGAGCATGCCTCTTTATGTTTCATAATAATAATTCAGCTTCTAAGTGACTTCTCTGATGTGAGAGCCCATTAAATAGGGAGAGCTATAAAATGCTGAAAGTTTCCCCTCAGGGAGATGACCAGGAAGGAGCCAGTGGGACTGGACAGTGTGTTTGCCTGAGGATATTCAGCTTTCTAAGGTTCTATACACTTCTAAGAGGCCAGTTATGTGGCAAGTGAAAGACCAAAAAGAATTAGCCACCTACCAGCCTTGAACTTCATTTATTGAGACCCTACTATGTGCTAAACTCTGTGGTAGGCTCTTTGACCAAAATATTAGATTTGACCTTCAGAACAACTCCTTTAGAAGAGTACTATTAAATGCAATTAGGAGTACTTACGTGCAAAGTGGTGATGTGACATTCTCTACACTACAATTATGCTCAGGTCTTCTAGTTCTAAATCCCATACTCTGCCTCAGTGGTTGAGCTTCAACCTATGAACCAGGAGGTCTTGATTCGATTCCTGGTCAGGGCGCATGCCAGGGTTGTGGGCTTGATCCCCAGTGTGGGTGAGCAGGAGGCAGCCGATCGATGATTTTCTCTCATCATTGATCTCTCTCTCTCTCTCTCTCTCTCTCTCTCTCTCTTCATCTCTGAAATCAATAAAAATATATCAAAAAATAAATCCCGTACTCTTTCATTTTATAGACTCACCCACTCCCCACCACATATAACTGTATTAGTAACTATGAATTTACAAAGTCCTTCCACACTGCCATAGACTTACCATCAGTGGCTATAATTTCCTGGAGTCTTTTCATAAAAGTTACTCTTTAGCTCATGTTTTTCTATCAGTGAAAACCTAGCATCAGCAGCTGACTTTAACAGTCTTATGGTGATTTTTTAAACCTGATTTGTTCTGTCCCGTGGTTGTGGTTGGTCCACTCCAAGCACTTGGGGAAGCAGCTCAGTGTCCTAGCTAGCCTGGTGAATCCCTGGAAGACAGGGGTCAAGTATACTTTTTTTGGCAGTACTTTGCAAAGGGTCTAGCATCTGGGTTTCTGGAATGAACAAATGACCGTTACTCTAGAGCAGCGGTTCTCAACCTGTGTGGGTCACGACCCCTTTGGCAATCGAACGACCCTTTCACAGGGGTCGCCTAAGACCATCCTGCATATCAGATATTTACATTATGATTCATAACAGTAGCAACATTACAGTTATGAAATAGCAACGAAAATAATTTTATGGTTGGGTCACAACATGAGGAACTGTATTTAAAGGGCCAGAAGGTTGAGAACCACTGCTCTAGAGCAAGTGCAGAACCTGTAAATAATTCAAGGGAAAACACAGCTACCTTTTCAGTCATTATTATCTTCAGCCCCTAATTGGATAACTATTTTGATATGTAACCAGTGAGTTTTTTGATCATCTTAACTGTAGTGGTCATGTCATACTAAATCTTCCCCTGGAGAAACAAATTATTTTCATTGGCAATCTAAGTTCCATAAACCCACAATTTAAGAGAAAGACAGAATTTTCATCTCTTAAGCCCACCCTTTATTTTCCAAATAAACCAAACACCCTGCTTTCTACGGTAAAGCTACCGCACTCTAAAATTTCCCCTGCTGGTTGGCGTGCTCCACACTCTGCATTGCTCTGCTCTCCATGCCCATCTTCTTGCAGAGGCTGAGGCTTGCTCAGCTTCAGAGTCATGGCAGAAGGCAATAAAAGTGCTGCTAGCAGCAGTCGGGACCCAAGGGGACTTTCTGGCAAACCAGCAGCTGAGTTGAAAGAGGCAAATGGTGAGCCACAGCAGCAATGCAGTGTTCTGAAATGCCAAGTCCTGGGGACCTGACAACCGGCTATTTCAATACCAGCTTTCAACCAAAGTGTGGACATATTTTGTTGACATAAAATGATACAGAAAATTTTTTAAAATGTGAAATGTGATATTTTTAAAACAATTGACTGATAGATTACTTAGCAGTTTTGTCTTTTTTTCCCCTTCAATTTCCAGAGTCACTGATGTGTCTGATTGTAGTTGTCCCAGTTAAACCTCATGGCATCTGTGCCGGTGCACCGTTTTGCAGTTGCCAAGTGCTGACGAGGGTCCATTCCATTCTCCAAAGGAGCAATGATGGAGTGAAAACAATCCCAAATGGTCTGTGGGCCTCATTGGAGAAACATAGTCTGCCCCCGAGTAAAACAGCCTTTGAAAATTCATATTTTGCCACAATTATTAGTTTGGGGGATTTTATTAGTATTTTAATCCTTTTTTCTAATTGAAAAACTAAAGGCATTGTTTGGACAAGTGGTTCTATTGATATAGGACATGTGTTTCTATTGATAAATTTGGGTTTAACTGTTAGTAGACATACTTAGTGTGGGGGAAGCATAGCACAACATTCTATTAAAATACAGCCAAGTGTAGGATTTTCTAAGTTATGATGAATAAAATGTCCATTATTGTAACATCTCATGAGTCTGATGCTCATAGATCGAATAAACTCAGCTGGCTGGCACCTAGCTGCAAGGCAGGAAATAAAGCCACAATGAATTTGGAAGAGATAAAGAGAGACCTTGAATTTAACGTGTTCTCAGTTTCCATTCCCCCACTGAGGGATATTCTTTTAGGATTTAATTTTAGGTACAGTTCTAATAGACCTGGTGATATTTTTCATCCCATAAGAGACTAGAAGCCTCTGAAGGCAGGGACAGTGGTTGTAGTGAAAAAGCCAGTTAAGACTCTGCTGGAAGAGGCAGAGAAAGAAAAGTGATAAAAACCAGCAGAGACTGAAAGCATTGGGCCATCTGGTGAGGGCACAGGAAGCCCTGACCACGTTATTAGCTCCAGAGGACATTGCAGTATAGGACAATGTGGATACTTGTCATAACCCTTGTGACATGTTAAGAAAAGATGAAATTATGTTCAAGATGGGCAGTATGCCTAAGAAAGAGCAGAAATGTATAGTGCGTTTCAGAAAGCATTCTGTGTGGGAAACTTAATTGTTTTTATGAACATAAAAGGGGGAAAACCATCTTGACTCACTAAACACAAGTATCCAGAAGAGCAACAATTTCATGATTACACATGAGGCTTCCTGTGGTTGGTATATGTTGCGATTCTTTATTTATAAGTTCTATGACCTTGGACATGGGATTGTCTCTCTCATTGTCTTAGAATTCTCTCTGGAAAATGATTACAATCACATCTATCCCTCAGGAATGTTCTGTAGATTCACAAAGATTTCTTTGCAAAGTTTCTTGCATTGTTCCTGCTAAATGTGTTTTAATAACTGTGGCTATTATTTATTTCTAGCCTTTTATAAGCAAGGAAATACAGCAGTGCCAAAAAGTATACATCACATTTTTTTTCCATTTTTTTTATTCTTTTTAAAAAATATTATAATAAGTATTACAAAGGGTATTACATATGTGTCCTTCCCCCACCCCTCGCCCTTGACAATCCCCTGGCCTCCCTTACCCCCCAGTGTCTTATGTCCACTAGTTATGCTTATATGCATGCATACAAGTCCTTCGGTTGATCTCTTACTCCCCTCCCTTCTGCCCCCCAACCCTCTCTGGCCTTCCCACTGCAGTTTGACAATCAGTTTGAGGCAGCTCTGCCTCTGTATCTATTATTGTTCAAAAGTTTGTAATGGTCTTTATTATCCATGAATGAGTGAGATCATGTGGTATTTTTCCTTCATTGACTGGCTTATTTCACTTAGCATAATGCTCTCCAGTTCCATCCATATGTTGCAAATGGTAAGAGCTCCTTCTTTTTTACAGCAGCATAGTATTCCATCGTGTAGATGTACCACAGTTTTCTAATCCATTCATCTACTGATGGGCACTTAGGCTGTTTCCAGATCTTAGCTATGGTGAATTGTGCTGCTATGAACATCTGGGTGCATATATCCTTTCTGATTGGTGTTTCTGGTTTCTTGGGATATATTCCTAGAAGTGGGATCACAGGGTCAAATGGGAGTTCCATTTCCAGTTTTTTGAGGAAACTCCATACGGTCTTCCATAGTGGCTGCACCAGTCTGCATTCCCACCAGCAGTGCACAAGTGTTCCTTTTTCTCCACATCCTCTCCAGCACTTGTCGTTTGTTGATTTGTTGATGATAGCCATTCTGACAGGTGTGAGATGGTACCTCATTGTTGTTTTGATTTGCATCTCTCGGATGATTAGCGACTTTGAGCATGTTTTCATATGTCTCTTGGCTTTCTGAATGTCCTCTTTCGAAAAGTGTCTATTTAGGTTCATTGCCCATTTTTTGATTGGATTGTTTATCGTCCTTTTGTTAAGTTGTATGAGTTCCCTGTAAATGTTGAAGATTAAACCCTTATCAGAGATAACATTGGCAAATATGTTCTCCCATGCAGTGGGCTTTCTTGTTGTTTTGTTGATGGTTTGTTTTGCTATGCAGAAGCTTTTCATTTTGATGTAGTCCCATTTGTTTATTTTCTCCTTAGTTTCCACTGCCCTAGGAGCTTTCTGAGCATTCCAAAAAGTAGGCTGTAAACACCTTGAAAACAAGAAGTGCAACTATTACCCATCACCACATCCTGCTTAATCATGGTGATGACATACAGAGAACCTGGTGATAAGTTATCAAGTTGTATTTCAACCAGTTCTAAGCTAAACCAGAAGATTGAAGATTTCCCACCCTCTCCTCTGTCATTATCACCTGTGAATGTGACACCGGTGTTCCATAAAGAGTGATTTCCATTTCCCATGTGTGAGCTATTTGAAATATGGGGTTACAGAATGGCTGACATTAAGTCCTGTGTCACAAGAGTTTATCTCAGGGAAAGTAGTAGGGCCATAGATAGCATCTACTCAAATCAACAAGAGTTCTAAAGAGTGGTGATTGTACCTCAGCATGTTCCTAGTTCATTCCCAAATTTGGACACTGAACACACACACACACACACACACACACACACACACACACACACACGCATTTAGCCTGCAGACTTAGGGGGTGAGTCAGGTAATTTGGGGCTAGAACTGATGCTTTATGTAAAAGGTAGGCATCCAGAAGAAATCTTTTCACCCGTAAGACTGTTAGGACAGAATGCTGCACCCCAGGCCCAGAGTTTTTGATTTGGTAGGTTTGTGACCAGGGCCTGATAATTTGTACTCCTCAAAGTTTCCAGGTGATGCCAATGCTACTGATGCAGACACACACTAAGAACCATTCTTGAAGGATATTCTGAAGCCAAGAGCAAGCAGGCAGCCACTCAGGGAAAGCTCGGAGAATGAAAGCACAAGGAGGAGGTTTTGCTTTGCAGCCTCTGAGCTGGCCTGGCTTTGTCTGAACAAAGCCAGTGCCCACACCATCTTTGTCTTGCAATACTGGCCAAAATCACTGCCTCCCTATGTGAGCCTTGAACTCTCACCGTCTGAGCTGTCACTCATGGTTTTCTTTTCATATTGGCATGTCTTTCTTCCCTGTATCTACCTATTGAAACACTTCTTGTTCATCAAGATCCAACTAAATACCCAAGACTCGCTCTGATTCTCATAAACAGAATGCATTGTTCAGTGTGCTCCCATAGCTCCTTGCTTGCATCTTTATGAGGCAGTATAATATTTGCCCTGATTATATCTAGTTAATTCCATCCATTTTAATCCCTCCTGTAAGTGTAAGGGCTGGAAGTCCGGGAGGGCAGGATTGAGTGGTGTTTAGTTTCCCCTGGCACCTAGCAGAGTGTCTGGACTGGAATAGGTACCTGGCAAATATTTCTAGAATGAATAAATAAATCTGTCATTCCCTTTCCCTTTCACTTCACAGCATTCTCTGCATGAATAGTATGACTAAAGGGAGGGAGCATTGATACAAAATAAAACTGAATTTGAAATTCACATATTGGCAATTGAATCTTAGCTCTACATTTATTCATTGCCTGACCTGGGGCAGTACACTGAACCTTTCTGCACTTCATTTCAAAATTTAGTAGGAGATCTATTATTTGTCATTTACCAGTAACTATCACTCAACCTCTCTCATCATTTTCTACAGCATGAAACAGTCCCAGGACTATAGGATGGGAGAGCTGGAGACCCTCAGTGATGTTATCTAGGCTCCTTATCTTACAGAGAAGGCACTATAGTTCAGACAGAAGTCACCTACCCAGGTTCACACAACTGGTTGGTACCCAGTTCACCCCACCTGAAAATCCCACCCCTATTAGTCTAAGAAGCTTAGTGTACTGACATTCCTCAGCCCTGGGACTGTGTCTGCCAGTTTATTATTCCAAGTAATTTGGATGTTTTTTGTATTGTCGGATTTTACTCTTTTAGCTTCTAATAAATGTCTTTGTGAATATAAAGGACAAATAAAATATTTCAGCTGAGAACTCTTTTTTATGTTTGTGTCACCATCTTTCTCGCAACTTGAGACATTAGGAATGAAATAAGTTTAACTTAGTATCTTAATCATTGGTTTGGCACTAAATGCTGATCAATGAAACCTGTTATTTACATTTTTAATCTACATTATTCACAATTTCTCAATAAAAATTAGGATAGTCCCTAACCATCCTATAGTTGATGGCAGGAAATACTTTTGAAAGCCAGGGTTATCTCATTAGACATATATTAATATGGCACATGTTATTTTATTTTATATTTTAGAAAACTTTACTGTTTAAACTATAATGTTTCTTCCTTTAGATCATGAATACTTCAGTTTCATTCAGAACCTTTTATGGAACATGTCCATGTGCCAGGGACATTGCTAATTACTAATGATACAAAGTTGAGCAATACACAGGTCTTGTTTGGAAGAAACTTACAGATTGATGACAAAAATGTACTTAAAACAAATTATTACAGTGAAGTTTAAAAATGCAATGATGGAGTAAATAATAGGTGGAAGGTTGGCACATGCAAAAGGGGGTGGGCAGGTGGGTGGCTCAGGGAAGCACTACAAATGAGCGCTCTCTTTCTGAACGAGTGGGAGTTCATCAGGAGCCAGGGATGAGGGGAGGGGTTGGCAGTTTCAGTAGTGGAAATAGCAGGTGCAAAGGCATGGTGATGTGGAACAGTACAGCACCTTCAGCTAGATATAATTCGGTTGATGGCTCTGGAATGCAGAACTTGTGTAGGTAGGTAGAAGAAACTGAGGGAGAAGAGAACGTAGAGGCAAGTTTCTGGGAGGCCTTGTTATTGCTAACCAAGGGTTCAAACTTCGTTTTGCAGGCAAAGAGGAGTTTTGAGTGTGTATAATTTGGGGGACATGTGACATGGTCAAATTTATACTAAAGATGGTCTTTTTTTCTCTGTTGCTTTCCCTATGACTCTCTTTGGCCCCTCTTTCTTGTAGTCTGTAACAGAGGAAAAGGTGGTTTTCTTAATGAGATATGCAAGGTAGGCGGGGGGGAGGGAGGTTTTTATTTTACCAAGGTTATCAAAGATAAACCATTTACTTCAAAACTAATGATTTCCCCCCTGAAACTGCCATAAGAAAAATATCAGAATGGAATATACCACAGAGTAACCTTAGACTGAATTTTTTTAAAAAGACTCATTTTATATGAAAAGTATTCATCAGTGAAAACATTACAATGAGATTTCAGTATAATTTTAATAACACAAAAAACTCAGGCTATTTATTACAAACAGAAGTTAAAATAAGAAGGAGAAAACTAGATTGTGAAGGTAATCTATGAGTTAAGAATTAAAACTGTTTTTAATTAAGCAGCCAAATGTTTATGGGAAAGTTAATCAATAATGGGGTTCAACACTTTGGGAGGGCCAACTCTTACCTGCCCAATGAGCTCACATTATCATTGAATCACCCCATTTATTATAGTTGCTTCTATTGTGTGGAGTGGCTGAGGTTTTGGCTTTGGGGAGTAGTCCTCTGCTGACGGATGGCGGGGAGGGGTAAATGAGATCACGTGCTGGGTCACAGTAATGAATTTTCCACTGTCTTGTGACTATGTGTCTAGTCAGATGATGGCCACTTATAGGTGTATTGATCTAAGAGCTGAGATATCTGCAACTGGGTAGGACTGCTCAAATGCCTTTAACTTTGACACCTGGTTGTGATGATTTTCAGTATGGTCTAGTGATCTCTTGAGATTGAAACACACCCTTTCCTCCATATTCAACATCTATTCTATCTCCCAAAGATGACAGTGACTTGAAATAATTCCAAGAGTGAATCTATTGATTTACTTGAGAATACATTTTGGAGATTAATCAAGTTCAAGGAAATCCCTAACTGCCTTCTAGCCCCATACTGTAAATTTAGTTCATATTGGATTATTGCTCAATTGAAAGTTTTATCTCCAGGATAGATTATTCTACTTTCTGAAAATATTACTTTTCCTCTCTATTTGCTCCCTTCTAATACTAGTTCTCATTTTTCCCATTTCTTCTAAATTTTGGAACACAGAGCAGAATCATGAGTAAATATCTCAATCAATGCAATTTTCTTTTATTTGGAAGATGCTTATGTAGTTGGAGTAGAAGGAAAAACCACAAAAGATGGAAAAGTAATTTTTTTCTGGCCAAAGGGTAAACACCAAATAATGTGAGAATGTGAAATTCCAAGAGATTAAAGGAATTCTAATTATTCTTTGTTCCTATAAGGGTGGATAGTTAAGACATGGCCATCTAGTTGGAGAATCACTCATCTTAGGTATATATGGATATCTTAGAGCCTATTTTTAATGAAATGAAAAGAAGTGATAACAAAATCAAGTATTTTACAAAATACCTTATTTTCTAGGCCGTTAATCAGTTTTTATACCATAGACTATTATTCACTTTCTATCTGATACTTGTTTATATTGTTTTATCATGTAAAAATAAAAATACCATTAATTATTATTATCTATAATAATAAAAGCATAATATGCTAATTAGACCGGACATCCTTCTGGACGACCTTCCGCACAAAGTTGGGGTTGTGAGGGAAGCCTGGACCCCGGGTGCCAGAGGGAAGCCTGTGCCGGCAGCTGGGGGAAGGAAGGCCTACTCTTGCATGAATTTTGTGCATCGGGCCTCTAGTTATTTTAATAATACTAAAAATAACGATAGAATATTTGGTTCTGTTACAAATGCACTGGACTTGATGTCAGAAGATGTAAGTTGGTATAAAACTGACTAGAAGTGTGAGTCTTCATAGTGGCCTTGCCCTGTGAAGCTTATTTTGCCTCTCTGAAAAAGAGCAGATATGAAGATCAAACTTGTTAACAGATATGAAAATACTTTGAGACCTATAAAATACTAACCTGTTTTATTTCTACTATTTTCACTCTGCTTTTTCTGAAAGAGCTCCTCTACTTAGTTTGCTTATTTGCCAATATTTATTTATTTGTTTTTATTTACATCTTATTTTCTAAGAAATTTGCTAATTTTTTACAATCTCCATCGCATATATTCATGTATCTATTTTTCTCTAATCATCTATAATAAGTATCAAGCCATGTTACCCAGGTCTATATAAATTTCAGGTAACCATGTGTTAATTATTAATCATCAAGAGAAAACAAAGGGAGGTGGAGGAGGGATGGGGGTAAATGGTGATGGAAGGAGACTTGACTTGGCATGGTGAACACACAATACAGTGTACAGATGCTGTGTTGTGGAAATGTGCACCTGTATAGTTTGGTTAACCAGTGCCATCCCAATACATTCACTAAAAAAAGAAAAAAAATAGAAAACTTAAAGATTAATAAGAATACTTATTTCTCAATACTTCCTGAGTACTTGACATAGGACAATTCAATATCTTGATAAGTCACTGGTTACTTAAATTGGAAATTTTAAATTTTACCTTGGCTCTTTTTAAAAATATTTGGATAAATTTAAATCTTTGTCCATTTTCTGGACTGAAACAAGCTAGTAGGTTAGTACTGCAAGGATAAATTGTGTGTAAAGCACATTTTCTGGTTCACTGACACATATGTCATATGGGTAGAGTTCAAAGCCTCATTAAAGCTCTAGTGTATTATAATTCTGGCTCATTTTGTTATCTGTAATCCTCATCATTCAGCACACAGGGTGAGACTCCTTGACAGTTCCTTTATAGGGTGATGAGTGGCAATGTTTTATAAGACACATGGACTCTATCTTCTTCACATCATTTAGGTGATAGATTACTGAAAACTTTTTCATCATCTTTGCAGGTAAAAAAAAATAATCCTGTGGAACTGAAACTCCAAAGTCATTATTAAGTGTAGACATAACTCATTCAGCCACAGATCACCAACTGTAATATCAGCTTTTAAAAAATTGATTTTGGTAAGATCCTATATAAGCAAGCTATCTAGATCGCTCTATCTTCATGTCTGTCTATCCTCATTGAGCTTAACAGAATGCAAGGAGGAGTTCCATGAGATTTTTTTAGTAACATCTTTAATGATATACAATTCACATCCCATAAAGTTCACCTTTTTAAAGTGTACACTTCAGTGGTTTTTAGTATATTCATAGAGTTGTGCGCTCATCACCACTATCAAATTCCAGAACATTTTTATCATTGCAGAAGAAAACCCCATATCCATTAAGCAGTCATTCCCTATATCCCCTGTACTCCAGCCTCTGGCAACCACAATCTACTTTGTCTCTAAGGATTTTCCCATTATGAACATTTCACATTGATGGAATTGTACAATGTGGCCTTGTGTCTGGCTTATTTTACTTATTATGGTGTCTTTAAGTTTATCTATATTGTAATACTACTGGCATTTTGTTCCTTTTTATGTCCGAATAGTATCCCATTGTATGGATATACTGAATTTTATTTATCCATTTCATGAGACCTTCAGTCTCACCAAAGTACCTAATCAATCCCTCCTGGAATTCCCAGAAGAGAAGATTTCTTGTGGGGAAATTTGCCATGAATGACAGCTCCTTTATTTATATTAATTGAGAAGAAGAGGCTCATTAGTACATACCATACTGTGTTGGGAATTATAAATGTTTCTTTTATAGTCTTTTTTCCCCTCTACCCCTAATTAAGTCTTGATTTCCTGTATCCCAGGATGATTGATTAATTGGTTGATATTGTGTCTCAAGCTAAGATCTTTCCTGGATGAATGGGTCTGCTTGAACTCTTTCTACCTCTTCCACTTGGACTCATGCAATATGTTCCAATCGCATCCACCTTCTTTCAGTATTTTGAATACAACTCACTCTAACCTCAGGTCTTCACATATGCTGTTCCCACTTGGAGTGGTATTCACTTACTGAGCCCCTTATCAGGTTTTAGGTCTCAGTTAAGTGACTAATATCTTAGGAAGTCTTTCCCTGGCCACCCCTAACCTCCACCCAATACAGATTACATGTCCCATGTTATTATTTTTATAGTACTCTACAGTAATTAAAATAATTTGTAATTGTGTATTTATTTGTGGGCTCTAAAATATAACTTCCAGTAGAAAGAGTTGTGGAATTTTGTACCTGAAAGCTGTGTAGTTTTGTTAACCAGTTTCACCCCAATAAATTCAATAAAAAGGAAAACATTCTAATAAAATAATTTTGGAAGAGAAAAATAAAATATAACTTCTAGTAGAATGATGGCTCAAAGAGAGCCAGGCTTTTTTTGTTTTTAAACCTGCTTTTGTAACTGCTTATTCCCTGACATCTAATAGAGCTGTTGGCACACAATAGGCATTCAATAAATATTGAACAAACAATTGGCTTTAATTACCACCTGCGCCCTCATGACTCCCTACTTGGCATCTCTCTCCCAGACCTGACACTCCATTCTCTTGTGGGCTGCCATCTTGACACATCTATCTGAATGCTCCTCACGAACACCAAAGTCAGCATTTCTAAAACTGGGCTCATTATCTTTCCTCTCCACCTCTGCTTCTATCTGCCCCGTTTAATGGTTTCTTATTGTCAATTCAGCCAGAATCCTGAAAATCACCATAGATTATTTTCTCTTTAACCCTCCATATCTAATTGGTCATAAAGTCCAGTTGGTTCAGTCTGCTAAACATCCCTTTAATATGTTTTATATTTCCACCCCCACTACCTTAGTTCAAGTTTTTTTCCCCCCACTCAGTTGTTCAGTAAAAACTTTCTAATGCCTG
The DNA here is from genome assembly GCF_000147115.1 of Myotis lucifugus. Taxonomy (NCBI): domain Eukaryota; kingdom Metazoa; phylum Chordata; class Mammalia; order Chiroptera; family Vespertilionidae; genus Myotis; species Myotis lucifugus. The sequence continues at coordinate 3,212,248 of NW_005871062.1, forward strand.
TCTCTCTCTCCCTATCTCTTTCTGTGTCTGGTTTTATGTAATACATACTCCACACCACTGTGATCTTTTAAAATATAAAATCTGACTATGTCACTCTGTTTCAAACCCTTCCTTGATGAACCATTTACTTCAGGAGAGGCCACAACTCCATTGCTTGGCCTGCAAGACCCTGCCTGTCTCTTCCACTTCAGCAGGAGCCATTTGATCATGTATTCAATTATGCCAGGCTGCTTTCAGTCCCCCAAACATGCTATTTTTTTAAAGCAATGCACCCTTTCCCATAGACTTTCCTCTATCCACCATACCCCCTTTCTCTTGTCCACTTTGCAAACTTCTAGTCATTCTTTATGATTCTGCCTCAATGCCATTTATTCCTTAAAATTTTGTCTAACTCTCCTCAGAAGAATTAAAGTTCCCTCTGCGCTCAATGACACTGTATATTTACCTGAATAATAGCTCACACCATATTGCCTTAACTATTGTGGTAGATGTCTCCCCCTGATACTAGACACAAGTCCTTCAAGGGAAGCTCTGTACTCTCTTGAAGGCTCAGGCTTTGGACAGTGACAGACTTGCATCAAAATCTGATCCCTATTTGCAGTCCGGGCTTCAGTTGAGCATTTAACATTGTAAGTAAGGAGATGTGTAAGTGCCTCGTACAGTACCTGAGATTCAGGAAACATTTAACATTAATAGTAATTATTGATTATACTATTTTTAATAGTCATAGAAGTGACTGTACTGTCCTAAGGATAGAACAGTGACTGATATATAATAACAACATTTGTTGAATCAATGATTAAATAAAAATCTATATTACTTTTGGTAAATCATAATCAAACTTCAATAAAATAAAATAGATGTAAACATAAAGTGAGCTGGGTTCAGAAAGACAGCAGCACAAATATGAATGGAAGAGATATGTATCTACAGCGCTTAGAGAGAGGGCTGAATGAATTGGGCTCTGTTTCACTCAACTCTGCTGCAGACAAGATCTGAAATTTTAGAGAATCTACATAAGACTTCATGATCTTTGAGGTGTGTCCTGACTAATATCTTTAATGAAGTTATGGTTTCTTGAGAAATCTCCTAGAAATGTATGTACATGACTTTAACAGGAGCAAAGCACCCAGACACATATTTGTGTTTTGGCAATGGACATCACCAAGAAAGTGTTTTAGGAGGGGCAATATGATTGAAGGGGGAATGTATGGGCATACATTGCCAAAGGACCCATGTTTTAGTTCTGGGTAAGTGACTTTACTTCTTCAGAGGTCTATATTTTATGTGTAGGACTGGAAGCTTGGCATGGCAGGTCTCTTAGGTTCTTTTAAACATAAATATTCTAAGGTTACTTGAGTCACTCTGCAATGAGCAAGACGACTTCTGAGCAATCAAGACCCATTTATTTTGTGAGAACTAATTGATGCTGTTTGTTACAGTGTAGGAATTCAACTTTTAAAATCTATTATTTCACCAAAATTAAGGTACCAGGAACCTTCTATCATATACCAGTCTTTTCTACTATTTACAATTATGGTCTAGCAACAATTAAAATGTGTAAATTATTTGTAATCCTATCATTTATATAGAACAGTGAAAATTAGAAGGATGGATGAATAAAAATAAGTGCCATTGGAAATGGCCACCAATAAAGGGCAGTAGGAATTCAAGAGATAGAGCCTTGAAGAGTGGGGGCATGATGTGAATATGAAAAGTAAGAGGAAAGGACATTCATATCATTTGGAAAGAACAAGGGGGGGAAAGTATAACCTGAGCATTTTGGGAGTGAGTTGAGAGGTAGCGAGTATAATATGCATAAAGCAGAGCAGATAGATGGTAAGATTTAAAATGTAAATTGAGGCCAGATTGCAGGCCAATTGAATGCATGTATAATCTTTACTTTCAAGACTCACATTGGGCAAATTCCCCTTTGGTGGCAGTTTCCTTACTGATTAAGACAATTGGATTAGATAATCTGTAATAGTCCATTCAATAATAATGTTCTTTAATTTCATAATTCTCCAGGATGCCTGGTTCAACAAATAATAAATATTCCTGCTACCTAGAGATAGATAATGTATTCTAGAGAATTCCCAATGGTTTTCAGAGAATTGAAAGAGTAAAGAATTGTATTAATAATTTTAACTCTAACCCAAATTATTATTTTTTTAATTGTGATTTCCAACTATGTGCAGAAAACTCTTTTGCACAACATCATTCCTTCAAGAAACATGTATTGATTATGAATATATTGAAAGACAATTTGTTACTGGTAAGAAAATGTAATTGACATCTGGTCTTACTATAAATCATAGCATTTTGAACTAAAAAGGACCAAAAGAGAAGGAAAAAAAGAGCATAATTCCAGATGGATTAGTCAGGACATTCCTTCAAGTCCCTCATCAGTTGCCTGCAGGGCTGGCATGAGGACAGGGAGCAGTGATGTCCTCCATCATTTCCTTTAAGTCACAAATAAATGGCCCATTAAAATGGGCTTCATGGCAAGTGCTACACTGACCTGAGATTAACGTTTAACTGGAAATTCTCTTTTCCTTGGGGCCAATTGCAACCATTAGCCCCAAGGAAAAGAAGTCCTTCCTCAAATAGAAAGAGACAGTTCATACTAGCAGGAAATGCTGTCACTTGGTTATCCTCTGTTAGTTTGGAAATATAATAATAAACTTATTTTTTTAATATATATGCACATGACATAAATATCAAACAAAAATATAATAAGGATCCCTTAACTCTCTATTCAGCCGACCAGAGACAAATCCTTCTAGGTAGCCTTCCAAAGACAACTATGCATAGGAAAGAATTAGAACTTCTGTTTTATAATGTCATGCTTATTACATTTTTGGCTTTTTCCATTTCAGCCATGACTATGCCTGCTCCTTCAGATGGAGGGCTGCTCTCCCAGGGGTGCCTCAGTTCTGGGTCAGGGCAGGAGTCTTTTGCTTAGTGCTCCGCATTCTTAGGAAAGTCACTTGAATACTCTGAGCCTCAGTTTCCCCCTCTGCAGGAAATAGTAGTTCTTTCCAGGTGAACCTCATCCGGTTTTTGTGAGAGATTAATGGAATAATGGATGTTAAATGTTTTAAACAATAAAGAACTATATAAATATGGTTTGAGAAGAGAGTAGTGATTGTTGAGGAGTTAGGAAAAATTCTCCAATATTTGGTATCTTGGATGAAACTATCTGATAAGGTCATGGATTCATAAATAAGATAGAAAAATATATAAATCAAATTCTGGTTATCTATAAGCAATATATACTCTATTTGAAGACCTGCAAATAGGTAACATTTCTGAGATGTGTGCTTTAGAGAAGGAATCAGCAAAGTTTTTCTGTAAAAAACTGGGGAGTGAATATTGAGGCTAAGTGAACTATATGTCCTTTGTTGCCACCACCTGTCAGAATGAAAGCTGCCATTGACAAAGAACAAACAAATGAGCAAAGCTGTGTTCTAATAAAACTTTATGGACACTGAAATTTGAATCTCATCTGAGTTTTACTTATTGAAAAATATTCTCTTTATTATGTCCCAACTATTTAAAAAAACAAAAAAAACTATTTTTAATTCTCAGCCCATACAAATACAGGCTGCAGGCCAGGCTTGGCCTGTCATAGTTTGCCAACCACTAATTTAGAAAAAATTGTATCAAGAAAAATGAACTTTCACTAATCAAAAATTTGATTCACTTACCCGTTTAACATGTTCTATGCAAGACTGGCCTGACTGGGTGGAAGTGGGCATCACATCATCCTCTGAGCCTCATTCTACTTTTTGTAACACATGGGAAATATATTTGTGGGTGTTTGGGGGGAAGATTTTTATTTTTTCAAAAAAATACATTTTTACTGATTTCAGAAAGGAAGGGAGAGGAAGAGATAGGTCAAAATATCAATGATGAGAGAGAATCATTGATCAGCTGCCTCCTACATGCCCCACACTGGGGATTGAGCTTGCAACCTGGTCATGTGCCCTTGATTGGAATTGAACCTGGAGCCCTCCAGTCTATAGGCCAATGCTCTCTCCACTGATCCAAAGCAGCTAGGGCAGGGAGATATATTTGTAATTTCTTAGGAGCTTTCCTTCTCTCCCATCTAGTGGTTGAGTGGTTCTGGATAACTGCTCAATATTTGGGTCCATCTTTACTTATATGTGAGCTATAAAATGTACCTGTGAAAGCCCTTCTCCCAGAAAGCTTTTGGCTTCTAATATTTTAAATGCATTGATAACTAGCGCTTGATTTCTGCATCATGATGGGTTCAGATTTTCTTGGTTCTCGGGTTTCTCTGTATTAAACGAACAGTTTGCGATGGACATTAATTTTTCAGTGGCTCCTGGGTATCACTTGGGGCACTGCCATGTTATCACTGCATTGCCCAGTGAATCGGAAAACATTTTGATTCAATGGAATTTTTCTTCCCCAGTACTCCCACAAACGTGGGCTGCAACTCATACTAAATGAGCACATCTAGAAAACAGGGGATGAATCCCTACCTTGTGGGCATGTGGTGAAACTTAATTAGTTAATGCTTCTAAAGAAATGCCAAATCCGTGGATAAAATGTATTATTCAATTGCTAGGAGCTATTATTGTTTATTATTTCCTCTAGGTATTTCCCAGTAGGTGCTCTGCTATTAGGATATGATGACAGTAATTTTGAAACAAGTTGACATTTGAGTTTGTTTGCAGAGTGCATGAAGCTACAGGTTAAATTTTAATGAAATCTTCTCCCCCTTCATCCCAGTCATTAGGTGCACCATTACTGCCTTCTCTTAGATGTTCATACGATTTATTAGTATTTAATAGAAACCTCACTGTCAGTGTAGGAGAGAATAGGTAGAAAAATTTCCCCCCAATTATATCAAGTGACTCAGTAACATATCTATGTTTATAATTTTCTTAATGCTAACTAAGGCTGTGTCTAAAGGGAGAAAAAAGTTGTATCTAGTGATTTGCTAATAGTTGTAATTGACCTTTTCTGTGGGCCCACTTTGTAGTTTGGATAAGAGCCATTGAAGACAGACCCCAAGTCTTTCTTCCATAATATGTAAATGAGTTGGGAAGAAGTTGCAATTTTTAGATGTTGTATCATTTAATGCCCACTTGCAAACATGTGAAGGCCAGCCAGCATGCTCTAATAGAACACTGGGCTGGAGGCAAGCAACCCCTTTAGAGAGTCAGCTTTTCTTAGCAAGTTTCTTCTCTCTCTGGGCTCAGGCTCCTTAGCCAGTTGGAATTACCACTGGTTTTCAAACTGTGCCCTTGCAAATTAAGACTCAGAACAGATGCTTCAGGGTTTCTCCCAACAGCTAAGAATATTCCAAACAAACATTGAAGATTTATAAGCCCGAAGACCCCATAATTACTTTTTTCTTCTTATCTAGTTAAGATTTATTTTAAAATTGCATCTGAACATTTTCATTACTGAGGAAAATATTCAAAGGCACTCTGTGATCCAAAAGATCCCCTCTGGCTCCAACAGCCCCTGATTCTGCATCTCAAATGAAGCTGAACAGCACACGTGTGTGTGTGTGTGTGTGTGTGTGTGTGCACGTGCGCACGCACACACACACACATGTACACATACACACAGCTATTAAAAACAGTATTTGAAGATTTCAGTCATAGACTCTGGGACCAAAGACAAGTTTACTTCTTGAGGCCATTCCACTGTAGCTCTGTTACATAAATAAAATATTCAATTAATAAATAAATAGCAGTTGAAAGGCACACACTCTGTGAAACTGCCACTGGAGTGCTTGGCAAATTACCTGCTTTAATTTTTCTCAATACCTATTCCCTCCTCAGTAGTTGGTGTAGCAACATTTTCACTTCCAAGATCCGTGGACTCCTTTCAAGTCATGTAGATGTGGCTCGAATGGAAAGAGCTGTAATGTGCCTGTGTAAGTGCCTACTGTCCTGGGGAGTAAGGAGAGGCACAGAGGAGAGTGGGACTCAATGGTCTGTGCTCAATAAATAGCATTTCTTATTTCACAAGGAACAGGCTTTTCAGGTGCCGGATCAAACATCAATTTATCTTTCCCCTTTGCGTAGTTCTGACCCACAGAAATAACTGCAAAAGTAACTGGTAAAGGCTGAGCTTTCCTTTTTCAATTGCTATACAGCATAAAATGGTAGGTAGATATGCAGTATGTATGTCACTGTGTGTATCTATACTTACATATATATTTACACATGTATATTTAAAGGCAGAAATATTATTTAATTGTGGTCAGTGCAAGGATGTTATGATTTCGTCAATAAAAAAGGAAGTGCTCAAAAACATGCTGAATTGTGTTGATGTGATAGTGTTCAGTCTTGGGTCCTTTACCTTGAAAAATAACTGTGTCCTTAATATTCTGTGTGACATGAAGTTACCTATCTGAAAGCCAGTCTTCCCAGGATGTTGTCATTGTCTGTCATTTGGGGAGGTGAATTCACTGACACTGTGGCAGGGCATGACCCTCTCTGCTGCTCTTTGTAGACCTAGAAGGCTGAGTTGTTTGTGCAGTGCAGAGAAGGCTTCACCTGGCATTTTCCACCAGGCACTGCCTATGGCATGCTCTGTTCATCCAAAGGATAAAATGGGAAAGCTGCCACTGAGGAGCCCCTGCTCTGCCACTGGCTGAGTTGTAAACTTGGGCATGTGCTGTTTTCTGTGTACTCTCAGTTTCCTCTTTGGTAGAAATGTGGATTTTGTACAAGAAGATATTTAAGGTCTTGCTACTATCAGGCACAGGCAAATTTAAGCAATTACTCAGTGTTTTTTTATTATCTTCTTTTAAGATTGGTGGATTGTATCACTGTCAATATCCTGATTCTGATATTGTATTATAGTTTTTTAAAATATATTTTTATTGGTTCCAGAGAGAAAGGGAGAGGGAGAGAGAGAGAGAGAAACATCAATGGTGAGAGAGAATCATTGATCAGCTGCCTCCTGCAAGCCCTTGACCAGGGATTAAACCCACAACCCGGGCACGTGCCCTGACTGAGAATCAAACCGTGACCTCCTGGTTCATAGGTTGACACTCAACTATTGAGCCACACCAGCATGGCTGCTCTGTATTTATTTAATGCCCAACAAAGATTATTATGAGTATTGACCTTGTGTTATACATTGTGCTAAGAGCTTTAGTTTCTTCATTTCTTTAACACATAACCATGACTTCCTGAGGGCACTATTACTCAGTTTAACAGAAGAAATAATGCTTAGAGCAGGGAGATCTTGCTCTCTCTCTGAAAGGCACAGTTACAAATAGCAGAGAAGAAATGTAAACCAAGGCAACCAGACTCTGGAGCACACAGTGCAATGTCAATGCCAGTTTGGCTTCAGCTGTTTGGGGCACTATGCTAGACTTGTCCTGGGCCACACAGACCAATATGACACAGTTCCTGTCTTCCCAGAGCTTGTAGTTGTATTTTTTGCTGAAAGGAAATACAAGTAAAAGGGTTAAGAGAAAGGCCAGGCAGCCCGTTCATTGGTGGCCAAAGGAGAGGTCCAGAACATGGCTATTATGGAAGTCCTATGAAGAGGGCAATAGGAACTTGGCACCACTGAGGTGTCATTACAAACCAGCCAAAAGCATTGTCAGCATTTAGCAAGATTTCCATGGCCTTTCCAAAGAAACAGGAGCAGGAAAGGGATGTTATGAAAAGAACAAAGGAAACAGCTATTTATCAGATGTGTTCTCAGTGATCCGTGGTGGAGCTGAGCTGACAACCTGTGATCATCAGGCCAGAGGTGGTTTGCCAGGTAATTCTGTGCAACCCAGAGGGTCTTTGGCTTCCTACCACCTCCCGCATCAGCAGCACTCTCCCATTGCTATTGCCTTTACCTCTCTCTGATTTTACAAACACCTTGTCCACCTGGGATAGAACATAGTTTCCATTTGTGCTTTCAGTTTAGGATTATACCATGGCAGAGTGTTAGGGCAGGCCTCTCTGATAACATCTTGTTTTTTCCTTGACACCTGAGTCATTGGGGAAAAGTCCCATGAAGTCACCTCTGCTGACCATCATGGCTAAGTCACCTCAGGGCAGAGAAGGACTCAGCAGTCAGAGCAGCCAATAGCTATGACTCTTTCCCCTTCCCCACACCAAGTCTGACACTCCCACATACATTTGCAAGAGACCTACCATTACCATATCCCTGACTCATGAAGGAGAGAAGAAATGTCAGCTTGGAAGAGATTGATGAACACATTTGTTAAGGATTGACTTGTGCAGACTTCAGAATCAAGAAATGATGATGTAGTACTGTCCAATAAGGCTTTCTGTGGTGATGGAAGTGTGTTATATTTGCACTGTCCAACACTGCAGTAACTGGCCACATATGACAATTGCACCATTGAAATGTGGGACTTGGGGTGAGACAGAGGAAATGGATCTCAGGTTTTATTTAACTTAAAAGAATTTACATTTAAGCATTCAGGTAACTAGTGGCTACCATATAAGATGGGGAAACCATGGATTAAAATATCCAAATATTCAGATCTAGGAGGATCTAGTCTACCTGTGCTAATATTGGTATGGCGTCTTTCTAATCATACCATATATTTTATAAAGTGATTTTCTGTACGTAATTGTATTCAAGATCTTGTGTGTATCATGGATTCAGAGTTTATAAATGTTTATTGAAAGTACATACATGCCATTTATCCTCCAGATGTCAGCCTCAGGCTCAGAATCTTCAAAGCATTGCTCCCAGTAGTTAGTGTCTGTTGGTGGAATTTGTCAAGAAAGACAAACCTATTTGCCATCCCTAAGATAAGGACATGTTTAGTATACTTTGATACAGATATCTACGATTAAGAGTTGATGACCGGATGATCTTTAAGGTCTTATTATGATACTAAAGGCCCAATGCATCAAATTCATGCAAGAGTAGGCCTTCCTTCCCCCAGCTGCCGGCACTGGCTTCCCTCTGGCACCCAGGACCCAGGCTTCCCTCTGGCCACTGGCAGGCACCCGGGACCCAGCTTCCCTTGCAGCCTCGGCTTCATCTGGAAGGTCATCCAGAAGGACGTCCAGAAGGATGTCTGGTCTAATTAGCATATTATGCTTTTATTATTATTGATTGTATGGTTCCTTCTATTTAAAGAGAATAAGTTCTACATCTCATCCACTTCTTTTTAGAAGTTCAGCAGAAAAACTTCTGCAGCACTAAGAAGATGGCTGCTTGCTTCCAATAAATCCTGCCTCCCCACATAAAAATAGAATAGAAAGAAAAAAATGTGTAGCAAAAATTTTAAAGAATCAATTTATTGGCTTACATGATATCAACTAACTGATTGTTCTCTTGTTTTTGGCTCAATGTAAACATAGCCTCAGGCCAAGTCATGACCATTATAAAAATGTACTAAGGTCAAGCACTGTGAAGTCCTGATATACCTACAGAATCAACGCTAAGCTATTAAGTGACATTGCAAAATCCACAGGGCTTACTAGGTTTACTTAAGTAAAATACTAATGCTTTCTGATAACTTTGCATATGATCACATCAATTTTCGTACCACATCTGTGGGACTTTTAATGGTTTTGACAGTGATATTCTTAAACACAAGTAGGCTTGGCTTAAAGAAAAAAGAGTTATGACTATGGATGTACTTGAAATATATTTCAAATATTCTAAATACTAAAATAGAATCCAAGTGTTTTGGACAGCTCCAAAACCATGTTATAACTCTGATTTTTATACTTGTAAGAATATTTTCCAATTATTTTGTGATTGTAGTAACCAGCCATGGTATTTTTTGAAATAATTCTTATTCCTAATTAATTATGAGCTTATACTTAAAATCCAATTATTCTTTTTAAGTTCTCATAATTATTTCATTCATACACATATAAATTTGTTCATTTATTTATTAACTAGAGGCCCGATGCACAACATTTGTGCACTCCGTTGGGGGGGAATCCCTCAGTCTGGCCTGCACCCTTTAGCAGTCCAGGAGCTGAGCCCTTGGGGGATGTCCTACTGATGGCTTAGGCGGCTTAGGCTCGCTCCTCACGAGGAGCAGGCCTAAGCTGCAGTCGGACATCCTTAGCCCTGCAGCAGAGGCAGGAGAGGCTCCTGCCACCATCACTATGCTTGCCAGGCATTGTGGCTGAATGGCACTATTCCTGTGGGAGCACACTGACCACCAGGGGGCAGCTCCTGCACTGAGCATTGGCCCCCTAGTGGTCAGTGCGTGTCAGAGCGACCAGTTGTTCCGCCATTCAGTCAATTTGCATATTATCCTTTTATTGTATAGGATGATTGAACACCTTCCTGGCAGAAAGTGTAGTGCTATATCCATTCTGACAGATAGTTAGATGTTAGCCTTCCTCTCCAAGAGTTTGGCTTCTACTTTTGGTGTTAGATGTGTGTATAAATGCATATATGTTTATATATACATGTGTGTATCTGCACATGTGTATATGTGAAGAAAGGAGAAAAGTAAAAGAGGAAAAATGAACAATAAAGTCTTATTATTAGATTTTGGTTAGTACCATCTTAAAGCAAAGAGGCAGTGCTTGGGAATTGAGGGGATAGAGAGATCTATATCTTCCCTAGGCCTTTAGGGATGAATTTAGACTTTGGCAGATTTTAAGCCTGCGGTAATGTACTGGTGGGAGGACATTTCAGGAGAAGAAACAAGGGTATAAAGTTATGAAAAGACTAAATAGGATGGGGCAGTTTGTTAAATAATTTTGATGAACATAAAGGTTGAACATGAAGGGATGCTGAGATGTGAGAGAGATTACTGGAAGTGATGGTCAGGTACTGATCTGGAGTATCATGTGCATGAAGGCCTTGAGCGTTCTGCTGTTGGCTGAAGGAGGTTGTTGGAAGCTCTGTAGAAAACTGTACAGATATTTACTTCTGTATTGATTATTGTAGTTTGGAACAAGTTGAATGAAGCAGGGGGTCCTTTGCAAAGTGATACAGAATGATTCCAGTCCTACAGCAGCACATCTGAACTTGTTTGGCCTGAGCAGTATAATCTCATAGAAGAAGGATGTGATTTGGATATGGCTTTATAGACTTTGTTTGGGCATCAACTCCACAGCTGATTAGCTGTATGCTTTTTGGAAGTAATTTAATCCTTTTGCAGTTGATTAAATCATGTCCTCCCCAAACTCATGTCCACCCAGAACCTCAGAATGTGATCTTACTTGGAAATAGGGTCTTTGTAGGTGCTGTTAAATTAAGATGAGGTCATATGAGCTTAGACGGGATGCTAAATCCAATGCTTGGTGTCTTTATAAGAAGAGGAGAGGACAACACTATATGAAGACTAAGGCAGAAATTGGCGTGATGCACCTACCACCAAGGAACACCAAGGATTTCTGGCAACACCAGGAGCTAGAAGAGAGGCACTGAGCAGATTCTCTCAGAGCCTCCAGGAGAAATAATCAATGCTTGATTTCAGAATTCTGGCCTCTAGGAATGTAAGAGAATACATTTTTATTGTTTTGAGCTGTCCAGATTTTAGTAGTTTGTTCTGGCAGCCCCAGGAAACCAATATACCTTCACACCTTCACTTCCTTCATTGTAAAATGAGAGTGAGGATACTTACTTTCGGATAGTTTTGGCAAGAATTAAATGAACCAGAATCGAAATGAGAAGACATTTATCAATTGTACAGTGATCTACAAATATTTGCAAATTTCAATATCAATTTTCTAGGATTGTGAAGTATATTTAACAGTTACTGAGCACAAACTATGTGTCAAGGAAAATGTTGAGCACCTTTGCCTGTTAACTCACAGTAGAATTAGCAGTATTCATTGTCTAATTTCATGTCATTTTGCCTTCTTGGCATTTGAAACGTAATAGCAATAAAATTTTATAGACGTTTACTTACTGGGTGAAGAAGTGAGTGCTTCGGCTAAAATAGAAGGGTTAATGCATTTGTAGTCTCTCTGGAAGTGTTTTGCATTTAGTCAGAATCATTTCATTTTCTCCACAGGAATACAAATTGTTATGCCATGGTTTAAATGAGTAAAATATGTGCATCTGGTTAAAGCAAAAACCTACCTGGGCATTTGCATCCTGTGCTCTGCTTTTCAATTGCTACTTACTTTTCCTAATGAAAACACGCCTTCGCATTCCTGCCTGATCTGGATTAGATGAGGGTAAAGGAACTCCATGTACCAGAAGAAAATGAAATGTATGTGGAAAGCTGTTTAGCTCAGTTCATTTTAAGATGATTTGGTAAATATTCGCTAGTTTGTTCTCACTGCTCTCCTGAGAGATCTATGAGTTGTGCTCTTTTGGAACACAGAAGCTGAAATAGAGCAATTCAGTGATTTACCAAATGAGTGAAAGGCATAGGTCTAGCAGCTGGAGCTGCATTTCTGGAATTTTAGAATTCTACTTTCTAATGAACTCCCTCCCCAACCCCTGCTGACATGGGAGGACCCCAGGCACACATAGACTACCAGTTACCATGCTGCAGATGTTCAAAGTATTGTCTATGCTTGCATTCCATTATTGAATAACCTTTTGCTCTCTCTCTAGTCTCCTAGTTTCTATTCCATTGTCTTATACATAGAAACACAATGGTAAATATAATGGGTTCTGCCCTTTGCCTTCAACGTGCTATGTCTAATAAGGGATATAGGTAATTACAGGGCAGTGTGAGAAGTGGCATGGTTTTTGTCAGAGTTTAAGATTAGTTAGGCAAGGTTACTAATTTCAGCAAGATGTGGCAGAAATTAGTAGACTGAAACATGGTGGCACTAGACTTGTCAACTGGTGTGGTACAAAGGGTTGGAAGAATTATCCAGCTTTGGGTGCGAAAAGGGGTTCAACCTGGTGAACAAATGAACATAGCAAGATTTTCAGTTGTAATCAGTTGCCATGGACGCCAGGACTGATACGTTGGATGAAGTAGCTTTATATTCCAACAGTTGAACTAAATGTAGTGGTGAACACTCTGGGGTGGGCCTGTCTCAAATATCTCGACAGTTGTCATCAGAGTAATCGGGCGTAGGCACTGGTCTAAGGTTTAGGAATAACTTTTCTCTATGAAAGGGAAACTGAAAGGCAAATTAGGGCCAGCAAATGGACAGGGGACTTTGGAGTATGAGGCAGGTTAGCAGAAAAGTATCCCTGTTATGAGAACAAAGGCAAAAAATGTGGCCATGTCTTGGGAACTGGGGAGTGAGATAAGGAATGGACTTGATACTGTAAACTCCAAAATGGAAACTGAAGCCAATTGAGTAAATTGTGACATGAGACAAAATTTTTTTGTGGGGGGGAAACAGTGATTGGAAATGAGCTTGCAGGAGTAAAACATAGCCCTAGTCTCAGCTGTGCAGTGGATAAAGGATAAAGTTTGGAATTGGACTGGGACTTGCATAGTTTCTATGAAAGAAAAGTGGATTTTTGTTATTGTTATAAAGCATGTGTCACAAAGGGTTAGGTGCACATGGAAAATAGCAAGAGTTCTAGTTTCAGCCTTTGTTAGTTATTACATGCATGACCTTGACTTACTGGTGAGATTTTTTCTATCCCTGATTTCTCTGTCTGTAAAATGAGGGTGTTGCTCTATATTATTAGCTCCCAAATGCTAGGCCATAGGCTGACACTGGGTTGCCAGTTAGAATCTCCTGGTGAGCTTATTAAAAATGCATGTTCCTGGACTACCCTCTAAGACTGTGCTTGAAATAGTCAGTGATGGAGCCCAGAGATCTGTACTTGTAACAAGGGCCCCATGTTATTCTAAGAAAGGAAACTACATAAGACTCATAAAATTAGCCACTGGGATTTCTTCAATGTTAATTCTTTAATTATTTTGTCTTTCCATCATTTGCCTTTGTACCTCTTTTTATTCATGGTCTTGGATGATGCTCAAATATTTAATAAAGAACTTTATTGGCACATTACTTCCAACTGACACTTGAAGTAAGGAGCCTAGTAATGCAGGAAAGCTATTTTTTGTTGTTGTTGCCTTCTCAACCCTAACAGCAACACCAGCCATCACAGGTCTAACTGTGGGATCTGTTCTTATCTGACTCCAGAGCCCACTTTGGCAGAGGCAGAGTGGCTTTCTTGGGTCCCTCTTCTATGTCATGAAGCTTTTCTGAAGCCAAATTGGTAACATCGAGCTATTATTTCAAATTCCTTTGAGTAAAAGTATCTTCATAAATAAATATGGGATGAATTTATCATGAAGATTAGGTAATGTCTATTGCCATGTAGAACGATGGGGAGACTTCCTTGAAGTTCATCTTAGATGAAGTAAATCAACTTGCTATGTGCAGTGGGTTATTTGGGGGAAATAATATATCTTTAGGCTCACATATTATCTGGTTCCCCAGGAAGATAATTTCCTACTCAGTAAGCAAATTAATTTTTTGAGACACTTTCTAGGTTCTAACTCTTCATAATCATATCAAATTAAAATAAAAAAGACTATTAGAAATTTTTTAGTTTATATAACAGAAAACCATGTCTCAGAGAGGAAATGGCTTATTCAAGATCACACAGCAACTTAATGGCAAGACAATCTCAATGGCTAGTTCTTAGTTCTGCATTCAGTGGCCAATAAAAATATCCTCTATGCCTACCAAAATTTTCAAAATGAAAGTATGATAATACCAAATGCTGACAAGGATGTGGAAAAAAACCCTGAATTACTCCTATATTATTGGTGGGAGTAAAATATTGTGCAGCTACTCTAGAAAACAGTTTGGTAGTTTCTTATAAATTTAAACATTAAATTACCATATGACCCTACAACAGTACCCTTGAGTTTTATTCAAGAAAAAATTAAAACTATTTTCATTCAAAATCTGTACATGATTGTTCATAGCAGTTTTACCTGTAATAGTAAAAAACTGAAAACAGCCCAAATATCCTTAAACAGGTGATGGTTTAACAAGTTGGTCAATCTATATCATGGAATAGCATCCAGCAACAAAAAAGAATAATCTATTGATGCATGCAACAATCTGGCTGAATCTACAGAGAGTTGTACTAGGTGAAAAAAATCCAGGCCCAAAATATACAGATTAGTTTTATATAACATAAAAAAAAGACAACAGCCCTGGCCAGGGTGGTTCAGTTGGTTGAGCATTGTCCCATGTGCCAAAGGTTGCCCATTGGATTCCAGGTCAGAGCATAAGCCTGGGTTAGGGGCTTGATCCCCAGTAGGGGGCATGCAGGAGGCAACCAAACAATGTTTCTCTCTCTCTCTCCTTTTCCCTCTCCCTTCCTCTCACTCTAAAACCAATAAAAGCATGATCAGATAAGTGAAAACAGGACTACATATCCTTTCTACACATCACCTAGGTAGGGTTTTATTAGTTCTTGATTTAGTTTCATTTGGGAACAGTTTCTTATTGAAAATAGGGAGTGTCCCATATTTACCAACTGGATGTGTGCCTTATATATATTTCTATAAAGATCAGTTTTTTAAAAATGTATTTTTATTATTTCAGAAAGGAAGAGAGATGGAGAGAGAGAGAGAGAAACATCAATGATGAGAGAGAATCATTGATTGGCTGCCTCCTGCACACCCATAGTGGGCATCTAGCCAGTAACCCGGGCATGTGCCCTTGACTGGAATCAAACCTGGGACCCTTCAGTCCACAGACCCATGCTCTATCCACTGAACCAAACCAGTGAGGGCACATTCCACACATTTTTGCTGTAAATTCTTGAGAAGATATGGAGAAAAGGAGCTTAAACCACTGAGTGTCATAATTCCATCCTGATCAAGCTAGATAGTCTCATATTTAATTAACTTATGTCAAACACTGTGATAACCCAATCTTAACATTAATTACATACTCTTCAGCACACTTTTGGACGCTCCATAAAATAATTATATTTCAAACATATAGTTTTAGCAGCTGGTCATGGTTACTTCTTCCTCTCATAAGATCTGATGTCCCATGAGAAACCTGCAGAGCTGGTGACACTGGAGAGGCAGGTGAAGTTATCAGAAGTCACTACCTTTCTACTCTTCTGCAGGGTCCCATCTCGTGCTGCTTCTGAACCAGGAGGGACACATTCATGTTCTTTATGCTCAGGAGCCAGCATTCCACTCTGTGGAAACATGGGAAAAAATCTAGTGGCATCCCATATTCATAGAGTCAGGTGCTCTCTACGAAATACCAACTCATCTGGATAAAAAATAGAAAAATAGAATTACACAGTGTACAGATCACGTATCATCGAGATGTACACTTGAAACTTATATGATCTTACTGAACAATGTCACCCCAATAAATTTAATTAACAATAAAACAGAATACAAAACAAAGGAGACACCAGGCCCTTTTGCACAAAACCAAAGGACAGCAACAAATTTTAGGGCATAATACTTAGAGGAACTTTGAAGGAATTCAGTCAACCATGTCGTATCAACCCCTAATTGGTATGAGTATTACCTTACACTTGTGTTCAGCTACTAAGTATTAAAACATAAGTTGGGCAAACATTTTCATTCCCTGATCAGAAATTTGATCCTGAGCTATTAACAAAAACCATATTTGGCTTACTTAAAATTTCTTTTTTCTGGTCAGAAATAGATGGTAACCCCCCTTGGTCCTCTCCTAGGCCATTTAGCACTTATTTCGTTTTGCCTTGTGATCAGTGATTGGCTACCCTTCCCACTAGAATGTGAACAAGGAGAAGGCATGCACTATATGATTTCTCTCTTTATCCCTGTTGCTCTAGTAGGGAATATTGAACATAGCTAATACAACATAGTTTATATCCATTTGATTGGATTATGAGTAACACTTGGGTTGTGCAAATATAAACAGCTAGAGGGGAAAGGGAGGAAGGGGTAAGCTAGGTATGAAATATAAATGGGCTGTATTTCTAATATATTAAGCTGTTACTGTGAGTGTCATAATCTAGAAAGATGTTTGGTTGCCCCTCAGTGTCTGTGAGAAGAGGTGCTACTGGTTTGCCCACCTGCCAGCCTCTTAGGTTAACTACGAAGGAAACAATGAAGCCCAGAGTTCTCCCGCCACCCACCAGTGTGTGTGTGTGTGTGTGTGTGTGTGTCTGTGTGTGTGTGTGTGTTGGGTCTTCACCTGGTTAAAAAAAAAGACAACCTTGTTTATTTTTGGATATGGGGCATCTCAAAGTTTACTAAGTGCACCTGTACTTGTTATTATCATATTTGAGTTTTAAAATATTATGAGAATACTTTCTCTAATTAATGAGACCAGTTAAATGACTTGCCCAGGTTCTCCTAGTTAGTGGGAATGGAAGTAAGACTGACCCCTGGATTAGAAAAGAGAAGGATGATATTTCAGAATTACCTAGAGACTCTTCAAACTCCACATGCATCCTCCCTTAGTGGTGTTCCCTGCTCCCTCTTCTCCCCTGTCATTGTTCTAATGAGACCATGTTGCATCCCCTGGATGTCTCGGGGCATAGTGAGGGCTGAAAAACTCTGCCCCAATCATTGGACTCCTAGTTCAGTGCTTTCTGCTCAGAGAATTTTATACGAAATGACTTACCCATTGTCCCATCCCTTAAGCAATAATTCTGAAGAATGGCTCCAGGAGAAGTTGAAAGGAGCACTCAACTAGGTGACTGGGCCCCATTTTGTCCCTTTGCTTCCCTGGGCTCTGCTCCATAGCCTTCCTATCTCTTAGTTCTTGCATTTTGCTCGGTGCCTTTGGGCTACAGGAGGGCATGCTGTGCAAAATGATTACATCTGCACTCCAGTTGGCCAAAGGAAGCCATGCTGTGCATATTTATTTGTGCCCATGGCACTTGACAAGAGTTAGATTTAAAATTTGGCTTGTATTTGTCAAGGAACTGGGAAGGAAGCCTTTTTCTCAGTGGGCTACTCAACAACTGTAAAGATCTGAGTTGTCAATCCTAGTCAGCTGCAGCTTTCTTCAGAGAAAGCTGACTTCTCTGCATAGAATAAAATGTAGGCTAGAAGGCATGTGCCCATTTCCTTATTGCCCCATGGAGAATTTGTGGTTATATCATTTCCACTTTTAGCAATGGAATAGAGTGCCGAGCATCTCACCATTCTTTCCAGATTTTTTGAGGTCCCTTCTGGTTCTAAAATCTGCAGTTCTTAGGGCTGGAGGCAGGATGGTGTGTGTGTGTGTGTGTGTGTGTGTGTGTGTGTGTGTGTATGTGATCTGTATTTGATTTTTGCTTATGATCTTCTTTACTTATCAAGCTTAACCTTGCTACTTCCCTAAATTGGGGATGGAATTTTCCTGCCAGTAAGAATATCTACTTTGTGTCAGGCACTATGCTCCATGAGTTATCTATATTATCTCCAACCTTTAAAATGACCCTATGGTGTGAGGGCTATTCTTTCCAAAACCCAGTGGGGAAAATGAGAGACTATTATACTCTCCAAGAGCACAGCAGCAAAACTTGAATTCCAACCCTGGTTTTGTCAAAGCCCATACTATATCATATGAAATATTAGATAGCTAAACTAAATAGAAATTTAGTTTTAAAAACTAACAATGTCTTATAGTATTTCTTACCCAACCCACTGTCCAACGGGGAAAACTCAACAATTGAGGAAAGAAATTTCTCTATAAAATATTAATTGGCTAAGTGCAGGCAGGAAAAGTGAGGGGAAAGTGAACATATTATTTTGGGAGTGGGTGAAAATAAAAGCAATGGTTGGATTTAGCTTCAGCAATGGATTTCTTAAAGAGAATGAGAGGTTTAAGAGAATGATGTTTGGAAATTTTCAAGTAAAATCATATTCCCTTAGATCAGTGGTCGGCAAACTCATTAGTCAACAGAGCCAAATATCAACAGTACAATGATTGAAATTTCTTTTGAGAGCCAAATTTTTTAAACTTAAACTATATAGGTAGGTACATCGTTATTAAGTTAATTAGGGTATTCCTAAGGCTTAGGAAGAGCCACACTCAAGGGGCCAAAAAGCCGCATGTGGCTCGCGAGCCGCAGTTTGCCAACCACTGCCTTAGATCACCTGACCAGAAATACAAAATTAGTAAATTAGAGTCAGATGGTGCTGTGAGTCCATCCCCCAACTTTGTAGATGGGGACTGAGAGAGGGACGCTCATGGAGCTCATGTTGGGATGTGTAGCCTTAGAACTTTAGTTCCCTTATCTTGAGCCCAGTTCTCTTTTGTGGCTACTGTGGTAAGTTTTGGTCACGCACAAAATGTAGGGAAGCAGACATTAAGTTTTCTTTGGTTTATCTCCAAGTTGAATCCAGTGCCCAACACATTGATATGGAGTTCAGAGCTGAGTGTGTGGCAATTTAGATACTTTGAGCTTAACATTATATCTGGGAAATTTTCTGGGTCAACATGGGCCTCATAAATAAAATATAACAGTGGTACTTATAGACTAAAGTCCCCAGTGAATGAAACACCAGGGAGAACAACCCATTAGGTTTTGAGTGACAATCTGGCCTCTCCTACAGGCAGCTTGTCAGGCGAGGAGCTTGGGCAGCAGGGTAACATTTTTTTCTACCTTATAGTTTTTATGCAGAGCACACAGCAAGCAAATGATTCCCAGCAGGGAAGGATGCAGATTTCTTCTTGTGTATTACATCCATTGGGGTAGAAAAAATATGGGTCCCGGAAGCCTTTTTGGCAAATTCACCAATTGCTGTGAGAAATGCTTATAAGGAAGAAGAATGTGGGCTCTTTTTTAGTCTATTGAAACCTTAAAATGTTTTTCAGCTTTGAGTGTGTGTGTGTGTGTGTGTGTGTGTGTCCATTTTATCTTTTTGAACTGAATCATGAATTATTTTTCTAAATCCAAAAAATAAAATAGATGTTCATGCCTCCCTCAGCTAGGTGTGTGGGGATGGAATAAGCAAAATTGGAGTCGTAACAGTAAACCAATGCCAAGGAGAGTTCGTGTGTGAATCTGAGCAGTCAGAAGAGGGACTCCATTAAACTCTTCTCACCCATCTCAAAAATGACCACAGGATATCCAGGCCTGAAAAAATCAATTGTTTCTTCCATAGATTGCTTTTGTGTTTTCAACCCATCCCAACTGCCTCCCCCAAGAGTTACTGAGAAGCCCTGGCCTTCTGGGACTTGGGCCAGATTACCCCAGGTTGCTACACTCCACACCTCAAGGCCTGCTGAAAAATCAACCAGCTGGAGATGGTTTCCTGACTTAGGACATGACAGAATAAAGCATAGTGTTGAGATATTCCCAATTTCTCCTTCAACATGTTGAGTTCATAGTCAAATAAGTTTGGAGTAGAGCAATTTATCTCAAATTTTTCTCATTATAGGAAAATGAAACAAGCAAAAATAAAGGACTTGCTCTAAGCAAGTGTCAGAATTGAGTTTAGTACTTGAATTCCAAAATCTCATGCCTGGGTGGGAGGGGGAGGTCATAGTCCTCAAATTATACCACAGCCAATGGCACCAGTGAAGTAAATGAAGGCTGTGACCTTGACAGCAAGATGTCAAAGATGTCAGCAGGAAGTGCTCAGAGGAAACTGGGCAGGAGAGACTGGCAGGGATAGCAGTAAGGCCTAAATTTATTTCTTTGGCCTCAGCCTGCACCTCCCTGGTGTACATACTGGTCAAGTACACCTTTCCCAGCTCCTACCTTGTGCTTTCATCCCCCACTGTACAGAGCTTTAGTACACGCTCTGTCCTCTGTCAGGAAATGCTTGTTCCTTTTTTTGAGACAGGGCTCTTATGTCAGCTATACTATAAAATCTCCTCTAGGTCCCAACACTTGGGGGGGAAGAAGGAGGCTTAAAATTTTCCTTCATCTGTGATTCAATATTATATTTATAGCTTTATTTTAAGTACTTAAATGCTATATTATTTTTAATTGAATGTCTCTCTATAACCTATATCAGACTGTAAACCAGGTCTTATCTGTGCAATCCCACCCCCTGGCAAGTGCTTCACATCTAGGAGGGACTTGGTAACCTTTGTTAATTTGAAGTCAATTTTTTTAATCCTCACCTGAGGATATTTTTCCATTGATTTTTAGAATGGAAGAGAGGGAAAGACAGATAGAAATCTCGATGGGAGAGAAACACACATCGATTCCTTGCCTCCTGCAAGCCCCTAACCAGGGCCAGAGCGGGGGAGGAGCCTGCAACCAAGAGGTACATGCCCTTGACTGGAATTGAATCTGGGACCCTTCGGTCCACAGGCTGACGTTCTATCCATTGAGCAAAACTGGCTAGGGCTGAGGTCAATTTTTTAAATAATTTTACGAGAGAGAGAGAGAGAGAGAGAGAGAGAGAGAGAGAGAGAGAGAAGATTTGATATATGAAGGCAGAGAAGCCTTAGTAATTGAAGAGGTTTATTACTTTTCTTTTTTCTATCTGTGAATCTGATCTAAAAGCTTCAGTGGCTTTCAATGATACCGAAGCTAAGATTTTGAAGGCTTCAATTTCTGGGCCAGAGGGATGGGGAGAATATTTTTGGCTCCACTTCTGGGGAATAAAATATTCTAATTTATCATTAACATGCTGCCTTTCTTATACATTACTTAACTCTTCTCATTTTATTGTATATCATACTCTTTGAGTTCTTCTCTCTCCCTGTCTTACCTTCTCTCTTTCTCTCTCCTCTCTTTCTCCCTCACTTCCTTCCTTCCTGTTTTCTTTCTTTCTTAGAAATAGTAACTAATTTTCAGAAATCCATATCTTTTTTTAAAAAAATATATTTTATTGATTTTTTACAGAGAGGAAGGGAGAGAGATAGAGAGTTAGAAACATCGATGAGAGAGAAACATCGATCAGCTGCCTCCTGCACATCTCCCACCGGGGATATGCCCGCAACCCAGGTACATGCCCTTGACCGGAATCGAACCTGGGATCCTTCAGTCCGCAGGCCGACGCTCTATCCACTGAGCCAAACCGGTTTCGGCGGGAAATCCATATCTTTATTATCATCTCTTACATCTAATGGCATTTATCTGCTAAAAATTGGGTGGAGTGAAATCTAAGTTCATGGGATGCACATTAAGTTAAGAGATGCCTATAGATTTGGAATTCAATTGTACTGGCAGCATTCTTGCTTAATTAAACATTTTTTTCTTAGCTCCTCAAAATGAGCTCTCTTAAAAACAAACAAACATAAACCATAAGTGTTCTTTATAGCCTGGATGCTTCCATTGTAGAATAAGAAAAAGGTAGAATAAGAAAAGACCTTGGCAATCATCTCAACAAATCCTCTATAATTCCTATAAGAGTCTATATAGCTTCATTGTGAACACTTACACTGAAAGCAATTTATTATTTTCCAAGTTCACACATTCCTTTGTTAGCCAGTTTTGAATCTTCTTTGCCATCCTGTGTCTACAGCTGGAGTCATATCTACATCAAGAACCCAGAGATATTGTCCTTTCCCATCTATGTGTTCCTAAAATACCTAGACTAACTGCAGTACTTCTGGGAGTGTTTGGCTTGTACGTGGAGGGTAGTTCCAGAATATTCATAAAACACCATGTCAGCTTCAGACCCTGTTTTTCAGCATCTCCTCAATTCTTCTTCTCCCACTCTGGCTGCTCCATGTCAGTTTCTTCTCATCACAAAACCTCTATCAAAGGACTACCCAGTGATTGCTGGACTAACACCATCAGCATCATCCGAGAGCTTATTTGAAATGTGGAACTTTGGGTCCCCTGGCTTAGTCCCACTGGATTGGATCGGCAGTTTCACAAGATCCTCAGGTGAATTGTTTGTACATTTGAGTTTGAGAAGCATTGCTCCATCTAGATAGTGCTTAATGATGCTGTGGCCTTGCCCATTCTGATAACACCAATATCACAACTAAAAGTGGTCCTGCTGGATGATTTTCAGGTCAGAATGACACAGTTGAGGAACGTTTTCTACAGCAAGTTGGAGATGACCTCTCCAATCTTATGACTCATATAGCCCCTCCCCCTATTCACCTCCCCACTTTCTTTTTTTAAAAACTGCTCCTCAGCCTTCATCTCTTCTCCAGTTCCCTTCTCAGAAGAATAATCTACGCTTCAGGACAGACAGCATCATGTTCTTTCGAATGATGCTTTCAAACTTCCCTCCAGGCTCCCAATACTCTTGCCCCTTCTCCCTCATCCTGAAATCACAAAGCTTACCTAGAAGTCAGCTGATGCCAATAGACCCTAAGAAATCATCAGTTGCCAACAGTATATCCAACACACAAATATCTGAATTTCTTTTGGATTTAACTGCACCACACATATTCATTTATATTGAATGGATATATACCTTCAAAAAATCTTCTCTATTTTCTAAATGTTGCCTTCTGGAGCCATGAAAAATAAGCTTTAAATCTCTCTCCTATATGACTATCTTTTAAGTATTTGAGGAGAATTTTTATGCCCCCATTCTTCAAACCTTCTCATTTCTAGACTAAACTTTCCCATTTCTTTTACCTTTATTCTTACATTTGATTTTTGGTAATTTCCCCAGAATTTAGCTTAACAGAGGATTTTCTCATAAGGAAAGAAGGTGTATATAACACAGTAGAAGACTTCTACCAGCAACCAAACTGGAAAATAATTCTGTTACTTTATTGCGTCTCATGTATTAAGCAGAAGAGCTACTGGTATTCTCTTCTCAAAATATCATTGTCCATATCACCTTTCCCCCCAGTTTATTTATATTCTATATTTTAGTATCTCAGAGAGCATTCAAGCAATAAATTCTGGGAGTCTAGGCTTCACTGGCGCTGTATATCCAGGGCCATTCAAGTTATTGAATATACGAAACAGTAAGCTTAGGGATTGATTGTAATAAATCTGATGTAAGAATTATGATGGCTTAAGCTTTTGAGTCAATGAAATGCATATATAAGTAAACACTAAATTATGTTAGAATCATAGGCCAAAATTGCTTATGATATCTTTTGCTTTTCAGATTGTAGATCTTAATGTTTTAGAAATAAGACAAACAAAAACTAAACCAAATAAATCATCAGTGCTTTGAAACTTTTCTGAGGCTGAGACAAGGTGGCATATTTTATTTTATTTTTTTGCAATGATTCAAACCATCAAGTGCAGCCTAAATTTACCCTTTTGGTAAATTTGCCCCATTAGAAGAAATTACATATGGATAACTATACAATGTAGTAGTTTTCAATAGAGTGCCCTTCAGGTTATATGTGTTATATTTTAAGATATAAAGTTGTTTTTTGTTTGTTTGTTTTTTAAAATATATTTTATTGATTTTTTACAGAGGGGAAGGGAGAGGGATAGCAAGTTAGAAACATCAATGAGAGAGAAGCATCAATCAGCTTCCTCCTGCACGCCCCCCACTGGGGATGTGCCTGCAACCAAGGTACATGCCCTTGACTGGAATTGAACCCGGGACCCTTTAGTCCGCAGGCCGACGCTCTATCCACTGAGCCAAACTGGTTGGGCAAGTTATAAAGTTGTTTTTACATATAAAATTAATAACTACCTATTGTAGAACTTTAAAAATTATAACTTATTATAATCACAAAGAAATTAAAATCATCTATAATGAAAATGATATTTAATACATGCCACTTGGGTGGAGTGGATAATAAATTTTTATTGGAGGGGTAGGGAAAATAAGCATTACATTATTTCAAGGAAAGAAAAAATAATTTGCTAATAAATGGTTTCAAGACTTCACCATTATTTTTATAATAGAAATCTTAGTTCTATAATTATAGGAAACCAACCTTTTGGTTTCCTAATAGAAAACACACATACACATAGAAATTTGTAATTAGTGGTTTATTTTTACACAGACTATAAGTATTAATAGATTCAATAATCTCTTTTAAATTCCTTAAAGGAGGTTTATAATATTTTTTATCATGTCATAAAAGCAAAAACACAGAAAAGCTAGATTCTAAACCTCATAAGGGCAGACATGGCAGCTGTCTCAGCGAGTCTGTATTTCTGCCCCCAGTACAGATCTCGACACATGGAGGGAGCTTATTGGAACAGTATAGATAATCTTTTTGTTATGATTATTTCAGTGCAAAATAGATCTGGTCAAGATAATTTTATTTTCATAAAAAATTCTTAAATGGAGAGCAATAAAATGGAAGATGTGTTGAGTACCATGGCCTGATGGTATACTTGTTCTTTATGTATTTCAGGGAATGTGTTTAGTATTGCTTCAGATCCCCTTATAAAAATTATCTGTACACAAACAAACAAACAAGGATCCAAAACCCCAATTTGAAGTTGAGGTCTCCCAAAAGCAGGAAATGCTCCTCTAGCTAGAGTTTGAGATGGATGGAATGAAGAAACATACAGAATACACAAAAGACCTTTATCTCTCTCAGTTTTTAAAGGCAAATTACCTGAATCCCTGTTGTCATGAGTCTCTCTGTTCTCCCCTGACCTAGTTACAGCATAGAAAATATTCAGTAGCACTTTTAATACTGTTTCCTTTGAAAATAAATCTAGTACTACTGAGAAAAAAATGAAATTTAATTTAAAAATATCTAAACCCTAACACTTATGGCAACACAAGGGAAACATATTTTGCTTTCTCAATGTATTTGAGGTAATGAGCAATTTTGAGGAATAATGCAGAAAAAGACAGAAGAATTCATTTAAACTAAATATTATACTTTCTGAACTGGCTTAAATTCTTTTCCAACCACCAGGGAAGGATTTTAGGGATTAAATGAATGCTTGGGGACTATAGGCTTCATCCATTTTGTCACCAGTTAAAAGCATTCTGAATACTAAAACCACCCATTCTGTCATCTTCATTTCAGTCTAGAGGTAGAAATAAAATGGCTGGTGAACAAAGGATCTATAAGTAGATATTTTCTAAAAGGAGGGTTTATAGAAAATAATGTTAGCTTTAACCACAGTGAACATTGACCCTTAGGGGGAAAGATATCATAAAAAAGCAATTAAAGAGATAAGAAAATCATGGAGGAAATTACAATTTAGAAATAAAACAATCTGTAGTAGGAATACATGGAGTACCACATTGAACACTCTCACGCCCCATATTTCAGGGAGCGAGCCTATATGTGTCAGGGAGATGAGTGAGACTGTCTTTAGAGGGAAGCAATGGGGAAGGAGAAAAATGTCAGGATGCCAGGGAACTGCATGTCATGTGACTTTGATCCAAAAAGTAGCCCATCCATCATCCCAAAGTTGACCATTCTTGCCACTGATAAATGAATTAATTTACATTCCTTCATTTAATGGCCGTATTAGAATTGTAAATTTATAAGGGATGTTTTAGGGTCTTATGCATAATTACTGACAAAAAGCTGGCATTTTGAAGCCTACACATGGTGTTGGAACTTTATTCATCAAAGATTCCATTTTGGACATTCCCTATAATATGACTATCAGTGGGAATGTATATTAGAGGTTTGTTTATCCCATGTACTTGGGATTATTCATTTTCCACTTCCCTGCATTAGAAGGATAAGTGGGGAAATTGCTCCATACCTAATATATTTGAACATGCCACATTCTTGGCAAATATTTGTAAATCTATGGAAAACTGTATTAAAGGTCAACTGGTCACAGAGTATTTATCCCAGAGTCATTTATTGAACTGTTTATCTGTTGCGTGTATTTGGAACCCAAACATGATCAACCATCAGATCAGAAGAAATTAATTGTGTCCCATATTGTTTTGCTTTTAGTCTTCAGTGTTATGTTTTTGCAGCAAACACATTCTTATCACACTGTTCTAGAAAAATAAAATAGCAAGGTATCTGTGGTGCACCTGTGAGGAGGCTGTCTATACTACTTCCTCTTCCATAAAACCATTAATATAAAAATGCTCATCAACAAAATGAGAAAGCACTTGGGGGAAATCGATAAGGCACAAATTACACAACCAAGTCACTAATCTCTTTTCTCAGAAATTTTTCAGCAAGGAAATTGTGCAAAGAGTCTTCAAGGGATAATTGACTTCAACAGTTTTCTACTGGTCAGCAAAAACATTTTTGTTTTGAAGTAAAAAATAAAACAAAGGAAAGAAAACAAAAAAGATCAGCATAAGAGCAATAAGCAGGAGTAATACATCTTCCTAGCAAGACAACTGAGCAGGGAGAGGTCTTCTGTTTTTAGTATTTTTAAAAAGTCTATCTCACAGTTTGTGTTCCAAATTATTTTATGAGCATTAATTCTTTCTTTTTAAAAAAAATCTGGAAACATTGAACTCAGAATAGTTATGCCAAATTAAATCTGAAAGTAAAATTTAGTCATCAAGTACCAAGTTTCTTGAAGGAGGGGTGTAAAGAAAACTGATTTCTCTTTATTTGTTTTACATTTTTATTTTATTTTTTATTTGTTTCAGAGATGAAGGAAAAGGGAAAAAGAGATATAAACATCAATGATGAGAGAGAATCATTTATTGGCTGCCCTCTGCACACCCCACACTAGGATCAAGCCCGCAACCAGGACATATGCCTCCACCAGGAATCAAACTGTGACCTCCTGGTCCATAGATCTATGCTCAACCACTGAGCTATGCAGGCTGGGCTTGCTTTCCATTTAAAACGTCACAAATGTATGGCCTTAAGTTGTCTTATTGTTTTCTGTTTTTAAATGAACGTATGTTTACCTTAGAAGATTTAAGAAATATATAATAATCAAAAGAAGAAAATGAATAGCACTCAATCTTATTCCATAGATATAGCTTTTATGTCTTATTTTGTATCATATTAAAAATGGCTTTGTATCTTCCACTCAAATATTTTTTCTTACCATATGTGAGCTTTTTTCCTATGACATTTCTAATACTGCAAAGTATTCCATCATATAGATCCATCATAATTCATTTAATTGGTCTCCTTATTTATTTATTTATTTTGAGTTAAGAAGCATACTTTCAGTTGAATGAGAGATCAGGCAAGCCAAACATGGTGATGACATTCAGATAATGTCTGTTACAGATGCTAACTTAGCAGAATAAAGTAGAACTTGAGTTATCTCTCTTCTAAATTTCTTAGAAGGCAGGCAAAGGAAACCATATGCAAACTCCATAGATTAGCAAACGCAAAAGTATGGTCCAAAACTGTGATGAAAATTCTAAGAAGACAGGTAGGTAGGTGTACCCAGGGGAAGTGCCATGCAAGGCAAACCAGAGCCTACTTCATAGAGCGATCTGTGATTATAATCCCAGAGACCCTGCATGGCCCTTATAGATAGGGGCTAAGCCTAAGAAGGGCTCCTCTCCCACAACTCACTGGAATGTAGAGAGGATGCTTGGGACACTGAATCTCTAAGAAGGAGAATGGGGAATAAATAAGTCCCCACATTTATTCAAACATGGGGCTATTTTTTCCTCCAAACACAACTATTAACTTTTCACGAATGACTGCTATTCTTTGGACCAGAGTTGAGGAACTTGGCTCTTACTAGGAGTGATTACTCTCTCCCTAGTACTCCCTGAGCTCTTGTATTGATTGCACCTTCAGCATATGTTATAACCTTCGTTAAACATGGGATGAATATAGAATCACTTGGGAAGTATTGAAAATTCTCCCCCTTGCCCTTCAGACTTTCTGAAACTGGGCGCCACGCATTGGTTTGTTCTTAAGTTTGTTGGGTGGTTCTCTTGTGCATATGTGTTGAGTACCATGGCCTGATGGTACACTTGTTCTTTATGTATTTCAGGGAATGTGTTTAGTATTGCTTCAGATCCCCTTATAGCTAATGTGGGGACTTTGTAGATAATAGGTTCTCAATAAATATTTTGTTCAATGAATTAATATAACTTTGACATAATAATGTCAAAAGTATTGAAGTGATCTAATATCAAAGATAGGGAAACAATCTTATTGTTGCCACTTTTTCTTGGCTATGTAGGTATTAAAAGAGAAATAAATCTGAAAAGTGGCAATAAATGCCTCCAAAGGATGCTCTGATCTTTTAGAGGCCTATGGACTTTTAATTTTTCCACAAGTAAAGCAGAAAGCAGACTCCTTCTAAAATGCTTAGATACAACCCAGAAGGCAGCCTTCCTTCCTTCCCTTCCCTTCCCTCCCTTCCCTCCCTCCCTCCCTCCCTCCCTTCCTTCCTTCCTTCCTTCCTTCCTTCCTTCCTTCCTTCCTTCCTTCCTTCCTTCCTTCTTTCCTTTCTTCCTTGTTTACTTTTACACATAACTGATTACTGTATTAAGTTCTTACTATATGATGAACACTCTTCTAGGATTTGAGAATATGCTAGTGAACAAAAGTTCTGGTTGTTACAGAAGTTATAATCTAGTTGGGGAAACAATATGTATGTAAGATGACCTTAAAGGCTAAAGAGTTGGAAAGGGTATAGGGAATTGGAGTGAAGCTGCAATTTTTAGATGGGTGGGCTAGCTGAGGCCTCACTGAGAAGGTGATATTTGAGTAAAGAAGGGAAGGGGGTGAAGGGATAGCTGGGGAATACGTTTTCTGGGTCAAGGGAACAGCAAGAGCAGAGGCTATGACCACACAGCTGGTGTATTTAAAAAAAATGGCCCAGTGATTAAGAGCAAAGATAAATCCAAAGGAAAAATGTTGAGGCCACATATTACTGGATCTTCTTCTAGGTGAAGTATGGACATTGACTTTCATTTTTAAAGAGATGGAATATAATTGAGGGTTTTTAAACAAGAGTGACCTGACCTGTTATTTTAATAGGATCACTCTGATTCCTGTGCCGAATAGACTGAAGGGTGGAGGCTAAGAGACCAGGTAATGGTCATGATACAGTCCAGATGAGATGGTGATGGTTTGGACCAGAGTGTTAACATGGGAGGTGAATAGTGGTCAGGTTTTATGAAAATCTCTTCTTTGATCTATGGACCAATGTATTAAGATTGGAGAGGACAGATAGTTTCCTCCCTGGACATATGTTATAGCAACTCTAACTTCAGATTTTCCTAGAGATCTGTGTAAACTTCTCATGATTCTCTCTTTACAATTGAGAAGAAAAGAAAAATAAAGGAAGGAAAATGTGATTCACTTTAAACAAGTCCTCAGTTTGCTTTGCTTGGGTACTTTTCTTGTGGAGAAGCTGAAGAGGGAGTTTCTGTACCCAGCAGAGAGTGGGAATAGATAAGCTTGAACATTTCTTTTAATACTGAGATTCTATGATTCTGTGATCCTTAGTAACTCTGAACATTAATAGTGACACAAATTGTCACAATAGGTTGGAAATGAATATTAATGATTGTGCATGGTGTTCAAAATATTTACAACTGGCCCAGCACAGACACTGACCAAATCAGAACAGATGCCAGCTGCAAACAACAGGTGCAGTGACTGAACATCAGTCCTGCTCATGTGTGGGTGTGAAGCAAAGCCTACTTTAGCGGGCATGGTTTGACAAAGGTCTGTACAGTTTAAGCCAATTGAGCAAGTGTCATGACCTCAGATTTTGTGCCTCGGTTGGTGTACACTTTGAGAATAATATAAAAGAATAAGTCCTGGTTGGAACCATCAGAGTGCTTTGATCCACTTCAGAAGGCTTCACCTTGCACTCAGAACAAATTGGAATCATGCAACATATGATGCAATAACAACCACCTTATAGGTTCCTACCTCCTAATAACTTAGCAAATGTGTTCTTGTTGAGGCTTCAGAATGGTACAATGAAAGACGAAACCAGCTGACCTACAAGATTTTAGGACATGTTGTTGACTTTGATGCTCACTCGCGGGAATCATGGGAGCAGAAATGCAAGGCTTCAGGCCTGTGTCCATCACCCCAACTTCAACAACACTGAGACGAGTGAGACCTCTTCTCCACAATCACATCCCCTCCTAGTTTAGGTAACTTCCCAGCGATGTAAGAATCAACAATCATAAGCCAAAAAATATGTGGAGGGTGGAAAGAAGTAGTTCTTCAAATGCAGCATTTCACCCCCCAGTTAACGATCTGCTTTAGGAACATCTTTGCTGTATGGGATCTGATTGCGTAAAGTCAAGGCCTGGATGAGATGCATCCATTCAGCACTTCCATTCAGGATACCTGCATTAAGGTTATGACGACTGTACAGAAGCAACACACCAGGCCTATGTAACAAATATAGAGAATTTACAGAGTTTTAGTTTATCTGACCTACTTATATCTCAGTCATTAAAAGGCGCCTGGGGGCAGAATGGAGGAATAAGAGCTCTATCCGGAAGGAACACAGAGTTGCCAAAGTAAACTAACTACAGATTCTGCCCATTAGAGCTCAGCCAAGTGCCTTTTTTAGTGTTTTTCTCTTTGAGCCTGCCTTGTAGAGCCAGTTAAGTGCCTGGATATGTGGAACTGGCCCAGCCACAATGGACTACTTCTACATTAAATCCTTCAGCACTGGTAAATCCAGGCATCCTAAAGAGCTGTGTTATGCCTGTACCGCTTATCAAACTGGCGTGAGGGTTACAGGCTTAAAAATGGGACCTGGATTTTCCCAGAGGCTGAATTATTGAATCGTGGGCAATTTTGAGGTTCACAGTAAAGTAGAAATAATGGAATTACCTCCTTCTCAATGTAAAAGCATCTTCCCAGAAGGTCAGAGGGAATTTGCAGCCTTTTCTATTTGCTGGGTGGCCTGGGTCCTGCCCAACATGAACTGTTTATCTGAACAGAAATGTGAGAAGATTCTGTCGTAGAGCAGGTTCTGTGAAAATCTAAAAGGCAGGCTCTGTATTTCACTGATTGCTCTGAATAAGGTGGTACAACATCAAATTTGCTAATATTTCTTTCCTCTGGTAAATATTCTTTCACATAGCTATGGAGCTATGGAGTCATGTTCTGAATCCTGTGTCTACCACCGACCAGTGGAGTGACTTGAACAAATTGCCTTTTGCCACGGTTTCCTCATCTGTGAAATGGGAATGATACTGGCATCTCCCTAGCAAGGTTGTTGTTGCGAGGCTGAGTTTAGTCTCTTTGAGGTGGTGACTGGCTAAGAGCAAGCACTCAGGGAATGCTCACTATGCTTATTTGCTGTGTTAACATGGAGATGGCTGACAAAAGTTCTACTAACAAGATTGATGTCTTTTATCATTGTCAAAGTTATATTGAAATAGATGGAGAGCTTACATAAAGTTAATGAAGCATATACTGCAGTTACAAGGGTAATGACCAACTTATTTTTAAAACAGTGGATTGAAAACAAAACAAAAAAAATCCTTTACTCAAAAAATGAAATTTCTATATTTGAAGAGCATGCTATGTGCTGGGCATGGGTAATAGCAATCACATCACATTTAGCCTCCCCTTACCCTGGTATTACTATCTGTGTTTTATAACAAAACTGAAGTTCTAATAAGCAGCAGGATGAAAACTCATTTTTTATCTCTAAAACCCCTCCTTTTCCACTAACTCCAAATACTACCCATTCTCCTTCCTCCTCTTTGTTCTGAGCCTCAACTTCCTTTCTATGAGGTTAAAGAGACCTTTCCCAGTGTTCCCTCTCAGTAGAATTACTCCTCTGACATGTCCCTAAAAGCCCTAATAGCCCTGGATACCGGTGGATTTCATGTGAGTTTCTATAAGATGTGGCAGCGTGGTATGGGTTTTCTCCCCCAACTCTACCCAGGTAGCAGGCTCCTTATGTTCAATAGTCAATGGAGAACTAAAGACTCATTTTGTGGTCCCAAAATGAAAACATTTCGAAAGTTATAGAGAAGCAATCAGAAGATGAAAGGTAAAATTGTGGCCAAATATCTGTGTGTACACATGGGTGTATATGTGTGTGTACATGTGTGCATGTTGTCCTTGAAGTTGTGTCTTTGCATTCTTATTACATGCCAGTAATAAACATTTGTCTTCAAATGGTTTGCTCAGCCTGCTACTGAGGTTGCTCTAAGATATAGCACACTGTTTGGGGAGGAACATTTATGCTGAGTCAGAGAGAAGACCCAAGTTTGCTGGGCCTGGGAGGGGGGCGTGGGGGTGTTCCTGGTTGGAAGCTGTTTGGCAGCCTGGACCTTGGAGTAGCACAGATCTGGGTTGAAATATTTCCTTTGGTTTTTAATCACTGTATGACCTTGGATAGTTTTCATAATTTCTTAAGCCTCATTTCTTCCTGAAAAAAAGAGAGAGAATAACTGTATTTTAGGTATAGTGCTCCCTGTCGTGATTAATAGTCAATGAGAGTCAAATACATGGTACAATTGATTAGTTAGTACCACGTGAGTGGCAGTTATTATTACTGTGCACTGATTTTAATGTAAAAAGCCAGATAGTCTTAAGCAACAATGTTTTGCCTGGTCACACACAGAGTGGTCTCCTAGATCATCTCCTCAGCAAGTACCTACTGAAATTCTGCCTTTAGATACTGAGTTTAGGTGCACACATATGGCAGCAAACTGTACACCCCTGAGAGCAGACCCTTCCCATCAGTGTAATTCAACTCCATGCCATACCTCTGAGAATATGTGCAACCTTCAACACGTCCGCAGACACATCATGGTTGGCTCCCTCTCATCATTCAAT
This sequence comes from Myotis lucifugus, assembly GCF_000147115.1. Classification (NCBI taxonomy): domain Eukaryota; kingdom Metazoa; phylum Chordata; class Mammalia; order Chiroptera; family Vespertilionidae; genus Myotis; species Myotis lucifugus. The sequence goes on from NW_005871062.1 coordinate 3,245,598, forward strand.
CTGCACAGATTCCGTCTCCTCAGAGGGAACTTCCTTGACCACAATATCTCAGATACCCTTCACCCTACCCACCCCTCCAGCTGCTCTCTGATTCCTTGACTCCCTTCTCCTTCTTTCCTCCCTCCCTTCCTTCTTTCTTTTCTTCTTCCTTCCTTCCTTCCTTCCTTCTTCTTCTTCCTTCCTTCTTCCTCCTACTTCCTTCTTCTCTTCCTACCTCCTTCCTTTCTTTCTAAAATATTTTATTTTTTA